>NC_081844.1:55489162-55649162 GCF_963259705.1 Myotis daubentonii
ATTGAATAAATGATTCAAGTTTATTTTTCATATTCTGGCTATCTCCAAAACTTTATTTGGAAAAATTGGTGGAGGTGATATTTTTAAAATCTATGATCCACTTCAGGGGAGGATTGAAAGGTCAGAGTTTTTCCTGTACCTGTTCCTTAAGTTCCTTCTTTTTAAAATATTCAGTATCCAACATGCTATATTTTGGGGTATTGTCTTCTGGACCCCATCAAAATACACTAGCTATTCAAAAAATGTTTCTATCTCTCTCTCTCCCTGCCTCTCTGAAATCAATAAAAATACATTAAAAATGTTTATTCCATGAGTATATTCTTATTATATACTAGGGGCCCGGTGCACGAAATTCGTGCACTGGGTGTGGGGGGTGGGAGGGAGTGTCCCTCAGCCCAGCCTGCCCCCTCTCACATACTGGGAGCCCTCAGGCATTGACCCCCATCACCCTCCAATCGCAGGATCGGCCCCTTGCCCAGGCCTGACGCCTCCGCCAGAGGTGTCAGGCTTGGACAGGGGACCCCCATCTTCCCCTGATCACTGGCTCTGGCCCCTGCCCAGGCCTGAGGCCTCTGGCCCAGGAATCATGCCTGGGCAAGGGGACCCCCATCTCCCTCTGATCGCTTGCTCCACCCCCCGCCCAAGCCTGACGCCTCTGACCCAGGCTTCAGGCCTGGGCAAGGGGACCATCATATCCCCCCAATCCCTGGCTCAGCCCCCCGCCCAGGCCTGATGCCTCGGCCAGAGGAGTTGACCCTCATCACCCTCTGATCACCAATCACCGGATCGGCCCCTTGACCAGGCCTGAGGCCTCTGGCTGAGGCGTCCGGCCCGGGCAGCGGGGACCCGCAGCTGCAGCGGCCCCGCGACCGTGGGCTCCACTTTAGGCCCAGGCAAGGGACCCCTAGCTCCCGGGACTGCCAGCTTCGACCGTGCCCAGCTCCCATCGCTGGCTCCACCCCTACTTCCTGCTATCACTGGCCAGGGCGGCAAAGGCGCCTGATTCTCCGATCATGGCTGGGGGGCAGGGCAAAGGCGGCCCCAGGGCCTCCTTTGCCCTGCCCCCCAGCTCTTAGCTCCCCCCTGGGTTTCCGATCACTGTCAGTGGCAGGGGGCTTCTCCTGCTTTCCCTTTCGCCTCCCTGCATTGTGCCTACATATGCAAATTAACCGCCATCTTGTTGGCAGTTAACTGCCAATCATAGTTGGCAGTTAACTGTCAATCATAGTTGGCAGTTAATTTTCATATAGCCCTGATTAGCCAATGAAAAGGGTATCGTCGTACGCCAATTACCATTTTTCTCTTTTATTAGTTTAGAAGATATATGATTTGTTTTTCTCCTGGGCTTCTTGCCCTTTGTTATTGAACTTATGATGTTAATTTCCTATCTGTTCTTTTAGGTAGTTTTCTTAGGATAGCATAAGCTTTATTCTTGATATTATTCAAGTCAGGTTGTATTAGGGTAGCACTTAAGAGGTTAGGTTAGAACCAGAGTATTTAGATTTATAATCAATGTGATTTGCATAAATTAGATCAGTAAATTTTTATAAGCATACACATGTTTATAATCTGATCTTAACTTAATTATGTGTTATCGTATACCATTGTTGCAAGGTGTTGGATCAGAGTCTTTGTGATAGATATATTGTGTGGTGGTAATCACTGAGCTATGCTTATGGATGCTACTCCATATGGGAAGACTTAGCTATTTTTTAAGACATGTCTTATTTATCAGCTGTGGAAAGGTTGGTAACCTAAGAATTAGAAGTTAGTGTATCATATTCAGCTTGTATTTCCATAGGAAAATAAAGTACAACGAAAAAGATGCATTTGCTTTAAAAAGAAAGCCTGTTCCTAAACATTGCCTAACATTTAAAAGTAAATTTTTTATAAGTTAGAATTAAAAAAAATATATTATTAAAATCATAATTTCTTGATGTATTCATCTTTTAGCTCCCAATTAGTAAATTTGAGTGCTAATTAAGTTGAAAGTAACGGCAAAAGAAATGTTGTAGTTATTAGCTCAAGAGTATCTCTAACTAGTAGTTTATAGAAGTGCTTTCCAAACATTACAAACAGCTATAGATTAGCTATCAAATGATTGTGAAGATTAATGACTAGTCTTTTAGCTGGGTAATTTAGAACAATATCTGGTAATTAATTAGGAATTATCAGTCACAAATACCATTAGGAAAACAGTTATCAAAAAAGATCACAGCAATGATAATTGCTCATTGGCAATTTTGCTTTTAGGCAATTGGAGTACACCAAGGGGAAATTTAAAAGTCAACTTTAGAATTTAAAAAGCATTTTTAATATACATATTTACAGAAGAAATAGTAAACAAGTTCGTTTGCTTAGGAAAGGCAAAGCACTATTTTGAATAGATTTGACTACAAGTGCAGAAGCAGGTAAAATCCACTGGCTTTTATCCAAAAGAAAAATTAGTATTCTTATACATTTTTGACATCTGGAGTCAAGTACCCAGGCTCTGAACTTCCATAGGGACAGGCGATAGGGCCCCACCATCCTTGATGTTCATGTTGCAAAGAGATAGTCCCACAGCCCCAAGGAAAGACCTCCCTGGGATGCAGAACTAGCAAGAGATTTAGTGATACGTTTCATAATAAAACAGTTTAAAAATCCTTAATTTGAATAAGAAAAAGCAAATGATTATTGAAAACTAAACTCATTCTAGCACTGGCTATTGTAGAGATAAATGATCTGTATTTTGAAAATCACTGTGAGATTGGTAGCTATGTGACTTGTGTTCCTTAGGTGATAGTGTCAGTGCAGAAATGATCTCCCTAAAGTCAGTTTTCTAAATAAACTGATACTGTAAGAAATCAGATCCTGTCTCCTTTGTACTTGGATTTCTCTAATGGTGCTCTCTCACTCAGAATAAAATTCAGTCTTTAACACAGTCTGTAATGCTCCGTCTTCATGATCTAGCCCAGGGGTGGGCAAACTTTTTGACTCGAGGGCCACAATGGGTTCTTAAACTGGACAGGAGGGCCGGAACAAAAGCATGGATGGAGTGTTTGTGTGAACTAATATAAATTCAAAATAAACATCATTACATAAAAGGGTACGGTCTTTTTTTTATTTTTAGTTTTATTCATTTCAAACGGGCTGGATCTGGCCTGCGGGCCGTAGTTTGCCCAAGGCTGACTAGCCAATGGCTACATCTCTGACTTTACCATATATAGTTCTCTGTCTACTGGTCTATTATTCCTCGAACATACCATGCTTATTTTGGTTTTAGGGCCTTTGCATTTATTCTTCCTTCTGCCTAAATCTGTTTTATTTTAATATGCTTGCTCTCTCACTTTATGCGTATCTCTTTTCAAATGTAGTATCTTCAGATACCTTGCCCACTTACCTAGCAAAATACACCTTTCCACCTAGACTGTCTTTGGTTATTTTCCACCTCCTTTTTTCCTCCAGATTTCTTATTACTTGACATTTATCTTATATGTTTATTTTGAGCTCTGAGCTGGGGGCAATCAATAAAAGGCCAAAGGCTTTCTGAGGTCTGCCTCTACCTCTGCTACTCAGCCACCCCACAAGGTTGCCTGATCTTCCTCCACAGCCTTCTGAAGAAAGACTGTAGAGTGGGCCCAGGCTGGCCGTGCCTCATAGACCCTTCCACAAGGCAAGAGCTCAGTAGGGTGGGGTTACTGGGGTCAGGAGGATGGGGTTAGTGGGTCTCCTACTTGGGGGCAGCATGGTCAGGAACTCAGCTGGGGCCCCTACTCCAGAGCCATACCATGCAGTCTCTGCCAGAGTCTCCAACTCTAGCTCCCCCAGCGGGGCGTGCTCTGCAGATTCAGGTTGGGTGCAGCCAGCTGTCCCCTCGGCAGGAGCCCTGAACATTTTCATTTTTAGCTATATCACATCATGGCATGAATGTACTGTGAATGCCCATGATTCAAGGCTAGTTAATAGCTATAGAAGAAAATGTGTGCATTATGTATTATTATTTTTCCTTGCCTTTTACCTATGTGTATACTCCCCTGTGATTCAAAAAGGCCTATGGATATTTGGGCATAAAAAATCATTTCGTTATTAACCACTACCATCCCTCTATACTAGGGCTCAATTACAGTTTATTGACTAAAGGTTCAGTTTACTATATATCTCTCATAAGTTATAGGAGCAAACAATTCTTGCATTGATAAACTGTAATTATGCTTCTACTTTCTTCAAGTATTATAACCTTTTGAGAGACATTTCCCATTGCAACACCAGTGACAAACATAATGATTGCCTATAAGATAATATTGATGAGATAAAAAATCAAACCTTTGACATTAAAAATCACAGTCCTTTTATACTTTTATACTTATAAAATCACTTTTATACTTTTTCCTAATCAATTTTTTTTTCATTTAGTTGGGTAAAAGGCTAAGCATGATATGCTGACAGTGTTGAATACATAGTAGCCAGTCATATACAAGTGGAATGAATGGGTGCATAGCTGGAATAACTGTAACTTGCAGGCCATTTGTGACAGTTCAGACTTGGAAAATTACCGTTGACCTTTGGTGAAAGGTTGAATTTTATTTTCACTTCAAAAGAATTGTATTTTCTAGCTTAGTAAAAAAGGTTTTAGTAATCCTATATAATAGAAGGCTAATATGCACATCGACCGAATGGTGGAACAACTGGTTGCTATGAAGTGCACTGACCTCCAGGGGGCAGATGCTCAATGCAGGAGCTGGTGATCAGTGCACTCCCACAGGGGGAGCACTGCTCAGCTAGAAGCCGAATTCATGGCTGGCGAGTGCAGCGGCGGTAGCGGGAGCCTCTCCCGCCTCCGAGGCAGCACTAAGGACCCCTCGGGGGATGCCCAACTGCTGGCTTAGGCCCACTCCCTGTGAGAGGGTGCAGGCCGGGCTGAGGGACTCCCCACTCCAGTGCACGAATGTTTTGCCCCAGGCTTCTAGCCTATAACAATAAAAGCGTAATATGCTAATTAGACTGGACAGCTGAACGACCTTCTGGACGTCCTTCCAGGTGACCTTCCAGATGAAGCCGGGGCTGCAAGGTCTGAGACAGGCCATCGCGGCTGCGAGGGCCTAGCCCAGCTGTGGGCAAACTACGGCCCGCGGGCCGGATCCTGCCCGTTTGAAATGAATAAAACTAAAAAAAAAAAAAGACCGTACCCTTTTATGTAATGATGTTTACTTTGAATTTATATTAGTTCACACAAACACTCCATCCATGCTTTTGTTCCGGCCCTCCAGTCCAGTTTAAGAACCCATTGTGGCCCTCGAGTAAAAAAGTTTGCCCAAGCCCCTTGCATGAATTTCGTGCATCAGGCCTCTAGTTTAATATATAGAGAGATGCTCAAATTGTGAGCTTAATTGATAGTTTTTAATTTCTGCTGAGGATAAGTCATGGGGAAATGAATTTTCATTGCAGTTGAAACAATGTGTTATCTAGTGCACCACACACTTTTCAATGGTACATACTTAGATCCTGGTACAAGTTGGTAGAGGTCAAGAGACTAGGGTGTTCTTTTCCTGTACACCTCAAATAGTCTAAATAACTATGTTCTTTTTGTAGTTTGATGGCATGCTACCTGTTAGCATTAAGATTAGCTATAATTTTTCTTGATTGTTCATAATTTTGTGATTGACATCATTTTATAAGGATATTACAGGAAAATTGTTTTATTGCATTTATATAAACTGCATATTTGAAAAGTTGTTAAATATATTTATATTCTGCATGCTTTGTTCCCTTTTTTTGCCTATTTTGACTAATTATATATCTTTCATCTAGGTCACTTTCGAAATACACAAAGAAAACCTTGCCAACATATTTAGGGAATACCAGGGAAATGTTGATGATATAGGGCAATCTTCTTCAAGTTCAGTTCAAGCAGTTTCTGGCATTAGCGGGGATGTAAATGTTTCTGGAGGATCCCAACAATCAGATACGAAGGATTCTCCTGTGTCTCCTCATGTCACCAAAAATAGTGATGGAAAGTCAAGTATTGAGAAGACAAGTTCTTCTGACTCATACAACATTGAACTGCAGACTTATAATACAGCTAATGAAGAAATGAAAACTGGGCAGGGAAATGAAGAGTTACTGGATGAAGTCCCTTTAGAGAAAACACCGATAAATGACATAGCAAATGCAGGTGATTTAGAAGTACCTTCTGACACAGTAGAAGTTGGGACCATTTTCTCTAATACTTTGAAAACAGGTACCAAAGATATGACTGTCAGTGAAGTAACTGCTTCAGTAAGTTCTCCTTCAGAAGAGGATGCTTCAGAGGCGCCAGAATTATTGGATAAGTCTATAGGAGAGGAAGAAGATGATGAGGATTATGTAGAACTGAAGGTAGATAGTAGTCCTACTGAGGAAGCCAGTCTACCCACAGAGCTTCAGGGAAATAGTTTGTCTCCCCATACAACTGAAGCCAGGGAAAGACTGGACATGTTTAGTAATGACCAAAAATTAACACTTCAAGAGGAGGAACCTTTAAGTAAGAAGCAAGCTGATACTGAAACTCAAGATTCTAAAGATGCAGGGTCTTCAGCTACCTCACCAGACACGACTGCTTCCCAAACAGTTATGAAATCAGACATTGGTCAGATGCTGGATGAAGGGAAGAAAACTGACTTGGCTAGAAAAACCAAAGCAATTAGTGATGCTCATGATAATGTCTTAGAGTCTCCTACTACTTCTGACCAGAAGATTGCGAGGTTGGATGTTTCCAGTGTTGCCACAGATACTGAGAACCTGGAATTGAAGGCCAGTACTAACATGGAGGCATCTCAACCTCTTCAACCTGTGCTTGAGGTGATTATGTCTTCTTAAAATGTATTTGCCTGAGTTAAAATAGAGCAAGTATATGTATATTTTATTTTTGTTTAGAATTCATTGTATCCTATTTGCAATTTCATAAATGCAATGTATCTAAAGATTTAATTTCTTTAGCACAGCATTTGGCTTGTAGTATGAGTTCATTTAATGGCAACTTTTATTAGCATCACTAAAAGTTACTATCAATTTTCAGGATTGACATAATTTTGCTTTATAAAGCAAATACTAAAAATACTTGTGTTTTATACTTTTTTTGATAACCCAGCCATAGCACATTAATTTTCCAACAAAATCTAGATTTACATTCCTGCAGAACCACCTGCTAGTGTGTACTGTTTTATACAAAGTGTGTGGTTTAAAATTTTCCCATGAAGTGTGTTTAATTTGAAGGAGGGAAGCTTTTGTGAGATCTGGAGGCCCAGCTTTCTCCTTTACTAGTATCCAGAGGAATTCATGAGACAGTTGTTGGTTGCATGTGTCCTTTTCCACTTTATTCAACTCTTTTCTCTCTCCCTCCTTCCTGTTTGTTGGTTTGTCCTTTATTCTGTTGTCTTTTTGTTGTTGTTGTTCTTAATTCTAGCCAGTTTATAATCCAGATACTGCCTTTCTTTCATGCTAATATTCAAAATAAAGAACTTCTCTGAATTCTTTCATAAAACGCTACATCAGCTGGTGGTAATACTAACGTGATTCCAAGTTAAGTATGTTGAATTGTGCTAGTTTAGTATATTTGACAACTGTTTTAAATGTATTAAAGTATTTCTATAACTCATTGATAGTTTTTCTTTAATTTGGTTCCTTAGTATCTTAAAATGTATTTGTTAGATGCATTTTATAGAAGGTTTTAAATTACTTATTAATGCCTTCCTTTGAAATTGAACTTATTTTATTACTCTTTTTAATTTTCTGTATTAGACGTCAAGGCAACAGGAGCAATCAGGGCAAGGAATAGCATCAGATGTCGTTAATGGACAAAGGAGGGATTCCAGACCTACTATGTTTCGTATTCCTGAATTCAAATGGTCTCATATGCATCAGCGTTTGCTCACTGATCTGTTATTTTCAATAGAAACAGATATACAGATGTGGAGAAGGTTTGTCCATATGTTTATTATAGAAGATGTTGTATAATAAATTTTAGCCTTTGTTTTCAAAGAAATTTACATAGTTAACATTTTGCAATTAATTGCTTAAAAATAGAGTATATATTATTTCTGTGATAAGGTTTTATTGAATTAACTTGTCATTATAAAAATGAGTTACTCTGTCTCATTACAAAAACTTGAAGATTTTTCTTTTTAAAAATTTGTCGAACATTTATTTCCTGTAACATATTTTACAGTATGTAATTCACCTGGAGGTAGATCCACCAAGTGGGTTTATTATTAGAGCTACTAAAAAATTGGCATTTAAGAATAACTTCCAGTTCTCCAGTGAATTTTTGGTATAACAAAATCTGTGTTTCAGATTATCCTTGATTGTATGATTTATGATTTTAAAAGTGCTAATTTGTTTATTGTTATTTGTATATTACTTTTACTCCATATAAAAGCATATTATGAAATTATCTAAGAAAATGTTAGTAGAAAATTCATTTTCAGTAGCACATTTTGCACCATTTACCTCTTAATGTTTGCCACATGGCTTCTCAGTTTTGTTCCCAGTTAAGGATATTTTAGTTCAACTTTTCATATCAAGTGTCAGATGAATAGTATTTATGTTTCAGCACTGGAAAAGGGCTTGGATAGTAACTGCCGCTATGGAATGGCCCGCATCTTCTGAGGAAGTATACACCCCCATGTGCCTGCTGCATCATTGTCTTACTCAAGCTTTCAAGATGAAGCAAAAGCACCTTCTTATCCTCCCTCCCCTCAAGTAGGCAAATTGTGATTTCCTTTCTTTAGCTTTATCAGTAAACACCATTTATCTTTGGACAGCCATTCAACAAAGACAGTTATGGACTTCGTGAATAGCAGTGATAATGTCATCTTTGTACACAACACAATTCATCTCATCTCTCAAGTGATGGACAATATGGTCATGGCTTGTGGGGGTATACTGCCATTGCTTTCAGCTGCTACATCGGCTACAGTAAGGACTTAACTACTCTATAAAATTGGTGTGAAAACATGACTTTTATGCATCTTTATTGATTAAAACTTGAATGTGCTGTAAATCAAAGCAACAGAAAAGAAAGTACTAAAAGGAATGCTGATTTCTTAGGGATGTGTCAGTTAGTGAATATGAAATGATTGACAGTGTTTCAACTGTGTTTCCTTTGCCCTTTTTTAGATGAAATGATAAGGAAATCACTTTGTGGTGGTAGATTTCTGGAAGCCTGGCTTTTTATAAAATTTAGAACATTGGGGAATGATGTAATAAAATTAGATTTTTATCAGAATATAGATGTAATTGTCAAACTTGATTCTTTACAGCATGAGCTGGAGAATATTGAGCCTACTCAGGGCCTCTCCATAGAAGCCTCTGTGACATTTTTGCAGAGGCTAATCAGCCTTGTGGATGTGCTCATATTTGCAAGTTCTCTGGGCTTTACTGAAATTGAAGCTGAAAAAAATATGTCATCTGGAGGAATTTTGCGGCAATGTCTCCGACTTGGTGAGCTGTTAAAACCCATTAGTTAGGAATTTACTTGAAAAAGTTTTAGTAATCCAGACAAATTAAATTGAACATTATCTTTCTCTTGTTGTTAGGCAAATGTGTGCTAGTCATTTTGTCATATGCTACTTTTAAACTTGCAGAGAGTGAAGGACTGTGTATGTACTGTGCTAGAGTAGTAGTCGACAAGTTGTATAGAAGAGGAAGGACATGTTTTGAAAAAAAATCAACTAAATTGATTCTGGTCAGCATTATCCCTCTTTTTCTAATCTTTTTTTTTTTTTTTTTTTTTTTTTGCTGTAAGATAGTGCTTCTCAAGTTAAAAAAAGAAAATTTATACACATGAATCACCAGAGAGGATCTGGTTAAAATGCAGAGTAGATTATATAGGTCTGGGATGAGGCCTCAAATTGTATTTCTAACAAGTCCCAGCTAATGTGCAAATTATCAGTTGTAAAAATAGTCATAGGGATGTGGGGTAAAGCATAGAGAATATAGTCAGTAATATTGTAATAAGTATGTATGGTGTTAGATGGGCAGTAGACTTATTAGGGGGATTGCTTCGTAAGTTATATAAATGTTTAATCACTCTGTACACCTGAAACTAATATAATATTATATGTAAACTATAATTGAAAAAATTTTTTTAAAGAAAAGAGAAGAACAAAAAATAATTTATACACATAAGTCACCAGAGAGGATCTTGTTAAAATGCAGTTTAGATTACATGTGTCTGGTATGAGGCCTAAACTGGTTGTTCTAATAAGTCTGTGTGATATCGATGTTGCTTCTCTTACTAACACAATTGAGTAGCAAGGTTCTAAACTAGCATGATTCCAGCACAGCCGTTGTCCAAATAAGCTGTGGTAATTTGTTAAAGCAGTTAATAAAATTATTAAACCTCTATCCTTCTGGAGGCAGTTCTTCCTTAGGTAAAAGTTAAAATCCGTGAAAAGAATTTTAGTGTTATTGGGCTGCCTTAGGTGAACCAATTTTTTTTTACTTAACACAGAAGGTGTCCTATTTTCAGTTGTAAATACTGACACTTTGTTAATGATTTGCTTATTAAATGGAGAGAAGTAGGTTGGAGAGAGTGGGACCAGAAAGTGGAAGCAAAACTATTACAAGCTATGACTTACGAAGACAGACTGTAAAAGGCAGCATTAGAAGTGGGAAGTCTAATTAATGAAATATTTCCCCATATTTAGTAAGAATGTGTTATATAAACTGAGATATATTTGTACTTAGTCTTTTTTGGTACAGTGATTATTTTTACTCAAAATGCTGTTCAGAGTACTTTTAAACTTAGGATGCTTTGAAGAATTTGGCATAACAATTTTTAGAAAGTTGTTTTAAAATTTTAAGTAAGAAAGATTAAGACAATAGTGTGGTAAAGGCCCGGGGAGGGGGTGAGAAACCGGTAGAGGGGTAAAGGGTGGGGGGGGAGGGGACATCTGTAATACTTTCAACAATAAAGATAAATTTAAAAAAAAAATTCAAATGGTGAACATAACAAAACCAGCTATTATTGACTGCTGTAATTTGTCATTATTGCTGATTTTCACAATGGGCCAACAATCATTTTCGTTTTTTCTATTCATGAGGAAAGTTGAGATCAGAGAAAATAGGAAACCTATGGAAATTCAAAATGTATAATTGGCAAAGTCACTTAGTACAGTCTGGTAAGCTTGGTAAATAATCCAAATGTTTTCATCCCTGGTCTCTTTCCTGAGGCTGGGGAAGAAAGGTAAGAGGGCAACAATAGTGAGTAACCTGTACTCCTGGGACTGATTGACACTAGGCAGTCCTCTATGGTTGTAATGCAGACCCAAACTTGATTTTATGTAACTTGTCAAAAAATAGTACAAAGGTTATTTTCCTGGGGATGATTCCAGATTTGACAGAGTTGCATTCCATATTCTCCCTTCCTCCTTTCCTTCCTTTTTTTCTAATTTTTGTTGTTTACTTTGACACCTTTCTGAATGCTTCTCTTTCTCAATTCTGTGCCTGTTGCCTTATGGTAGTCTGGTGGTATTTAAAATCCCCACTTTAATTTATGTTTTGTTCCTAATTTCCTTTTTTTTAATCCTCACCTGAGTATATGTTTTATTGATTTTTAGAGAGACAAAGGGAGAGGAAGAGAGAGACATTGATGTGAGATAGAAACATTGATTTGGTTCCCTCCTGTACACACTCAGACCAGGGTTCAAACCCACAACCTAGGTATGTGCCCTGGCCAGGAATTGGACCCACAACCTTTTGGTTTATGGGATGATGCTCCAATGAACTGAGCTATCTGGCCAAGGCTGTCTTGTTCCTAATTTCTCTCCCACTCTTATTCTGATCAGATACATTGAGTGTTACTGATCTGGTTGGGAAGTAAGATGATTATGTGATGTCAAGCAATTATTAGTCAATTGTGCATTACTTAATTCATCATTTAAAATTCAGAATTAATTTCTATGTAACTCAAGTAGCTGCCCAATTGGTTAGATTTTTAGAGAAGTAATTTTGGACTGTATAGTAATCTCCTTTCCGCTTTTCACCCTTTAAACAGTTTTAATGAAAGCCAGTAAAATGTAGACCCTATAAATATTCCCATATAAAAGCTATACTCTCTATCACTCTATTAATATAATGCTGTAATAATACATCATCAGAAAAACATGCATTTCCAATTTAACTATTCTACGTCAATGAAGATAATAGGTTATTGTCATAGACTAGTTTATGCAGTGTGACTTGCTTTCTGTTCCTTTGCAACTCTCTTTCTTGTTCTTTTTCCCCTATCTTTTTCTTAATAAGAGATCATTGCAAGTAGCTTAGGTGAGATCTAAGAAACAGTTAAGGTTCTTGAACTGATTCCCTCTTAGCAGTGGCCCCTAACAGAGTCACTACCAAAGTCAGAAAACAAACAGTAGGTGAGAAAGTCCAGGGACATTTCAGGACTTTGCTGAAGGTAATCTGGTTCCAATAAAATCTTATGTAAATCGTATTGGGTAGGTGATTTTTATCAGTTCCATAATCTTAAATATAATTTTCTTTTCTTACCCAATCTTTTCCTTAAAATAAATAACAGTGTGTGCAGTGGCAGTCAGGAATTGCTTGGAGTGTCAGCAGCATTCACAACTGAAAACAAGAGGAGATGCCACCAAAGGCCAGAAAACAGTGCACAGCCTGATCCCCATGGGGAAATCCACAGCAAAGGTGAGATACAGAATCATTAATTAAGTAAAAAAGCACACTCTTATTTATGATTAAGTCTTAACTTTATTTGTTCATTTCAACATAAAGTTAAATAAATCTGACAGAGGTCCTAAAATAGTTATTTTAGTCTGTGGACATAACATTTAAATATTTGTGTTTAAATACACAGTAAAGATTTGCTTATACTTAATCTTGTCTGCTTTTCCAAATGTTTACTTTTCTTGTGTCTACAATACCTTTCCCCTTCAACTATGTCAATTTGTATTTCATGTACTTGGTGAGTTAGCATGCAGTTTGTTTTTTCCTTCCTGGATCCCTTCTGTACCGCCACCTCTAACCCAGCATCCAAAAACTACAACAACAACAACAAAAAACAACAACAACAATAACAACAGAAAAACAGAGAGAGAAAGAAGTATGAAAAACAAGTACTTAATAGCCTGATTTCTCTGGTTACTGGAATACCGTGTTTACTTTAAAAAATATCTGTGTAATTTTTTTTTTTTTGTCTTAGAGTCCAGTGGACATGGTAACTGGTGGTATATCTCCAGTGAGAGATTTTGACAGGCTCCTACAGGACATGGATATCAATCGACTTAGGGCAGTTGTCTTCAGAGACATCGTAAGTAACAGTATTTCTTTCACGTACTCTCTTAGCTGATATGTATTTCCACTGAGGCCCAAAGTATTGAGAGTGAAAACTCTCTGTGATAAAATAGTCGAGTAGAAAGAAGAAGCCAGTTTTTTGACAGTAATCTTAGAATCATAGAATATTGGGAGATATTATTTATATAAATGGAACTAATATATCAGAACAATTACACTAAAGAGAATAGCGTATTATTATATAGTAAGCACTATAAGTGCTTCACATGTACTCATTAAGTGCAACAACTTCTTGAGTTGGATACTGTTGTAAGTTCCATCTTATAAATGAGGAATCTGAGGCGCATAGAGCTTGAGTAACTTTTTTAAGCTAATGGAGTTATTAGTAAACTAGGGGCCCGGTGCACGAAATTCGTGCACTGGGTGTGGGGGTGGGGGGGAGTGTCCCTCAGCCCAGCCTGCCCCCTCTCACATACTGGGAGCCCTCAGGCATTGACCCCCATCACCCTCCAATCGCAGGATCGGCCCCTTGCCCAGGCCTGTTGCATCTGGCCTAGGCATCCGGCCCGGGCAGCGGGGACCTGCAGTGGCAGCGGGGGGTGCCGCGATCGCATGGGCTCCGCCCCTGCCCCTGCAGGATGTCTCTGGCTAAGGCGTCCGGCCCGGGCAGCGGGGACCCACAGCTGCAGCGGCCCCACGATCGTGGGCTTCGCTTTAGGCCCAGGCAAGGGGCCCCTAGCTCCTGGGACTGCCAGCTTCGACCGTGCCCAGCTCCCATTGCTGGCTCCACCCCTACTTCCTGCTATCACTGGCCAGGGCGGAAAAGGCACCTGATTCTCCGATCATGGCTGGGGGGCAGGGCAAAGGCGGCCCCAGGGTCGCCTTTGCCCTGCCCCCCAGCTCTTAGCTCCCCCCTGGGTTTCCGATCACTGTCAGTGGCAGGGGGCTTCTTCCTGCTTTCCCTTTCGCCTCCCTGCATTGTGCCTACATATGCAAATTAACCGCCATCTTGTTGGCAGTTAACTGCCAATCTTAGTTGGCAGTTAATTTGCATATAGCCCTGATTAGCCAATGAAAAGGGTATCGTCGTACGCCAATTACCATTTTTCTCTTTTATTAGTGTAGATGATAGGATTCAGACCCAGCAGTCTGAACTTCAGAATCCATACTCTGAAAGTAGTGAAATGCCTAAGTCCTGAATGTCTTATTATTTTCTGAATATTGGATATTTTTCCCTCAAAGAAATATAAATATGACATACTGGTAAATGATGAAATGTTGTGTGTGGTGTTTTTAATTTTGTAAAGATGAAAAAGTTTTGTTTTAGCCGATTTTGATATAGGATATGGCCAAGCTGCATATAGAAATTGTACAGTCACATAAGAAAGTATAATATGAAAATAAAAATCACTTGTAATCCTACTCACAGGGATTTGGAGTCTTGTTATTAGTTAATATTTATTGAACAGTTACTGTGTGTTAAGTACTAGATGCTTTCTATTACATGTTTTTTATAAACTTTATAACTTCAATTCTTCATCTTCTCCACATTTGTGTTTTAGTCCTCTCCTGAGCTCTTCATTAAGTCTATACACATGTACAATTTGTTAATAGTATAGCGAATAATTATTGAACACTTACTGTGTATTAAGCATAGAACTGGATGCTCCATGTATTTTCTCATTTAATATACACAATAATCCTATGAGAATATTAGGTTAAATAACTGCTGAAGATCACACAAGTAGTAAAAGGTGGAAGTGGGTTAAGGACTAGGGAATCTAACCCACTTAGATTAGGAAATCTAATTCTTGAAATTTTGATATTAATCATATGATTATGCTGCCTCCCTAAATCTCAATTAAAATTTTTTTTCTCTTTTTTTACTTTTTGGTAGCTGCTGTTATTCCTTTAATCAAGAAACCATCAAGTTTTGTTTTTTAAGAATCCATTGACTGGTTCATTTTGGGACCCAATATTGCTGCTTCCTTCTCTTTCCATTCTCCTTTCTTGAGCATGTGTCCAGTCTATTGCCCCATAACCTTGTATGTCCTAGAGCAGTGATGGCGAACCTATGACACATGTGTCACCTCTGACACGCGAACTCATTTTTTTGGTTGATATTTCTTTGTTAAATGGCATTTAAATATATAAAATAAATATCAAAAATATACATGTTTGTTTTACTATGGTTGCAAATATAAAAAAATTTCCATTTGTGACACGGCACCAGAGTTAAGTTAGAGTTTTTCAAAATGCTGACACGCCGAGCTCAAAAGGTTCGCCATCACTGTCCTAGAGTAATCTTTAAAAATCTAGAATAGATGATATTAACTCCTTTGCTGTAAAAATTCTCTAATGTCCTTTCATAGCACTTAAAATAAAAATTCCTCACCCTGGCTCTGTATGATCAGGCTTTTGGGAATTTTTTAACAAGTTATTATATTATGATATTTGGACAGAGAATTAGACTATTTGCTATGTCTATATTGTAATTTATTAAAGTTATAAGTGATTTTAATTTTATTAATTATAAAAGTTATATAACCACTTGGTAGGAGTTTTAGAAAAGAGAAAAGTTTCTATTTCCCAAACCTTATCTCAGAGCCTCTTCTAGCCAAAGCAAACTTTGATGGAAAAGGAAATGATTTAAGATTAGGTCTATAAAGAAATGATTGCCCCGAAGTTAAGAGCTAAGGTATTTAATCACTCTAATCTGACTTTACATTTGCTTTTTCACTTACTATATGGCCTTAGGTAAATTACTTAACTTCTCTAATTCTTATCTTGTTCTAAGGGGTAAAGGAATGTATATGAAGTATAGCACAGTGGCTAGCTCACAGTGAGTAGTCAATAAATGATAGCTACAGTTTATTGCATGGGTTTAATTAGTAAACATTAAACATATTAATGGGCTAAATAAGGATGCAGTTAGGCTTCAATAAATTATAAGAGATTAAGAAGTTAAGACTAAGTTGTTTGTCTGCCTTTTAAATGTTGATATCATTAGCAGTGATTATTATAATAGATGGCAGGATTGTGTGGCAGAGGAACACGGGTATCTCGAGAAAAGGGATGGTTAATAGAAAAGGAAGAATGTTCATTTACCTTTTCCATCAAGAGTAATAAGTTCTTACAGTAGTCCTTTTTAGGTACTACTGTATCAGATATAGGTTCTTTTTTTTTTTTTAATTAAATCTTGATTGTTCAGATTATTACATTTGTTCCTCTTTTTCCCCCCCCATATTTCCCCTCCTCCCAGTTCCCGCCCCACCCTCCGCCCTCACTCCCCACCCACTGTCCTCATCCATAGGTGCACGATTTTTGTCCAGTCTCTTCCCGCATCTCCCACACCCCTTTCCCCCCCAAGAATAGTCAGCCCATTCCCTTTCTATGTCCCTGATTCTATTATAATCACCAGTTCATTCTGTTCATCAGATTATTTATTCACTTGATTTTTAGATTCACTTATTGATAGATGCATATTTGTTGTTCATAATTTGTATCTTTACCTTTTTTCTTCCTCTTCCTCTTCTTATAGGGTACCTTTCAGCATTTCATATAATCCTGGTTTGGTGGTGATGAACTCCTTTAGCTTTTCCTTATCTGTGAAGCTCTTTATCTGACCTTCAATTCTGAATGATAGCTTTGCTGGATAAAGTAATCTTGGTTGTAGGTTCTTGCTATTCATCACTTTGAATATTTCTTGCCACTCCCTTCTGGCCTGCAAAGTTTCTGATGAGAAATCAGCTGACAGTCGTATGGGTATTCCCTTGTAGGTAACTGAATTTCTTTCTCTTGCTGTTTTTAAGATTCTCTCTTTATCTTTTGCTCTTGGCATTTTGATTATGATGTGTCTTGGTGTGGTCCTCTTTGGATTCCTTTTGTTTGGGGTTCTCCGCACTTCTTGGACCTGTAAGTCCATTTCTTTCACCAGGTGGGGGAAGTTTTCTGTCATTATTTCTTCGAATAGGTTTTCAATATCTTGCTCTCCCTCATCTTCTGGCACCCCTATAATTCTGATGTTGGTACGCTTGAAGCCTGTCCCAGAGGCTCCTTACACTATCCTCGCATTTTTGGGTTCTTTTTTCATTTTGCTTTTCCGGTTGGGTGTTTTTTGCTTCCTCGCATTTCAAATCATTGACTTGATTCTTGCGCTCCTCTGGTCTGCTGTCGGGAGTCTGTATAATATTCGTTATTTCAGTCCGTGTATGCTTAATTTCTAGTTGGTTCCCCAACATAACATCGAGGGTCTTATTAGTTTTCTTGTAGATCTCATTAAGTTTATCAGCGGCTTCTAAACAGTTCTTGAGAGACCTTAAAAGTGTGGTTCTGAACTCTATATCTTCTATTGACAATTTTGTCCTGTTTCTTTGTCTCCGCATTTTGTTATGCTTCCTTGGTGCACCCCCTAGTGGTCTTTGTTCGCAGTCTTATAGTTAAACCTTGATTGTTGTAGCTAATAGCAGGGAGGGTTTGACCTCCAGGCCAAGTGGCTATGAGAATCAGCTGTGTCAGCAGTGAGAGAACTTCTGTCCTCTAGGGAGGTGCTAATCTAGCCTTTTCCTGAGGCTATCCGGCAATTGCCTCTGTGCAGGGCTTGGGCAGGGCGGGTCGAACAGGATCAACAGTTTGGGCCGGAGAGAGCAGTTATGGCGGCTCTCAGTCCTGTCCCCAGGGGCTCTGCCTCTCTGAGTCCCAGCACCCGCTGCAAAGCTCGGAGAGAAAGCTGCACTCGCTCTGACCGAAGCCAGACAGTCCCGCTTCTCCCGTTTGAGTCTGGGTCCCTAAAGACTCGCCTGTATCTGGAGCTCAGAGTCTGCGACTCCCTCCCGATTGAAAACAACAGCCGCGCCCTCCGCCGCCACCCCGCTCCGCACCTCAGAATTTGACTTCAGCACTGCGCCTCCTCTGAGTGTCTGTATGCGTTTCTCTTTCCTCCTAGTTGTAGGACTTCCACTCAGCCAGCGTTCCTGTGGTTCTGGGTGATGTCCGTTCCGTCTTTTAGTTTCACTTTTGAAGTAGTTGTTCAAAGCAGCAAACTCCGGCGTTAACCTATGCCGCCATCTTGGTTCTCTCAGATATAGGTTCTTATCTGATTACAAATATGTCATACTGTATCAGGTGGATATCTTCATTTTTTTTTTGAAATTTATTGTGTCCAAAAGTTTTGACGCTAGTTATTAATTTTTAGTTAATTGGTACCATTAATTTCCATTTATTTTTGTGCTAGGCAATAGTGTTCTTTGTTTTCCTCTTCCTAAATTTATCTGCTACTCAAAATACCTTTAAAAAATATATTTTTATTGATTTCAGAGGAGAAGGGAGAGGGAGATAGAAACATCAATGATGAGATAATCATTGATAGGCTGCCTCCTCCATGCACCCCCACTGGGAATCGGGCACCTGGGCATGTGTCTTGACTAGGAATTGAACCATGACCTCCTGGTTCATAGGTCAAAGCTCAACCACTGAGCCACATCAGCTGGGCTCAAAATACCTTTAATTTTCAGGATTTGATGGGAAGGTTTTAGTTTTTTCTTTTAAATTAAATTCAAATTTATTTTGAAAAGTTATCAAATAGTGATGTGCTGAGGATCCCATTGAAAATGGGGAATTTGGCCAGATGAAGAGGCTATTGATGTAGAGATATGCAGGTGAACTCTAGAGTTTAGGATGAAGCCTAAACCTGTTTTTGAGGTCAGTCCAGTTTTTCCTTTTCTTTTTTGAAGACACTATATTTTCAATTCTGATACTTGGTTGTCTGTACTAAAGTAATCTTAAGAATTACTTTGACATATCTGATATTTTTACTTTTTTCTCTAATGTTTTGTGTTTTAGGAAAACTTATTTTATACTTTATGTATTTTAATTCTTATGATTAGAAATAAAAATAGTTATTCATGTATAATGATAATTTCTATTTGATTAGTTGTAGAAAGTATATTGAGACATATCTCTTCAGATTGAGTTACTTTATTAAAAAAAAAGAGCCAACTTTTCTCTTTTCATGTTTCACATGCATATAACCTCTCATTTATGGACATTTTTCCAAAAAACTGATTGTTGCTAAGTTAAATTTATTATTTTCTGCATATGTGAAAAGATTTATTCACATGTTTATATTTAAGTATTTTCATGTAAAATAAAATGAAGACACGTTATTTAATAGTGGCATGATCACCTACTTTTATTTTTCCCCAGGAGGATAGCAAACAAGCTCAGTTTTTAGCCTTGGCTGTTGTATACTTTATCTCTGTTCTTATGGTCTCGAAGTACAGAGACATTTTGGAACCTCAGAATGAAAGGCGTAGCCAGTCATTTAAGGGAACTGTTAGTGAAACTGGGACTTTATCACTTCCTGGTAAGTTTCCATATTTTATTCCCTGGTATCCAAAGTTCAAATAAAATGTTACCTGCTTATAGTAGTTAAAATATTGATTATATAATTTAAATCCATTTATATAGGAAGTGAGAGCATGTACTTTTTTGATTGTCTGTTAATCCTCCCTGAGGATATTTTTTCCATTGATTTTTAGAGAGGAAGTGGGGGCGATAAAGAGAGGGAGGGAGGGATGAAGGGAGGGAGGGAGGGGGGAGAGAGAGAGAAACATCGATGTGAGAGAGACACATCTATTGGTTGCTTCCCGCATTTGCCTTGACTGGAGCCAGGGATCAAACCTGCAACCAAGTACGTGCCCTTGACTGGGAATTGAACCCCCTCTGGTGAGCAGGCCGATGCTCTAATCTCTTAGCCACACCAGCCAGGGCTTATTTGTATTAATCACTAAACTTTTTATTTTTAGTACCATGTAGTTAGTTGCAATTAAGAGATTATTTCTGTTCTAATCAAATGAGTCATTTGATTAAAAGTTGAGAAAATGTTATCCTTTGCAAGTAAAATATTAGACATTTTTGTTCATGTAAGCATTTGTTGTGAAGAATAAATAACTCATATTCTCTTATCAGAGACAGATTTGGTAAGTAACTGTAATATTTGGAGTTATAGAAGTAGCTACCAGCTGTGTTTAGAGAAGTAATTATTGCAATAATAGGAATAGTTGCCACCCAATGGAGGCTCTTTATTTATTCAATAAAAATTCATTGGGTACCTACTAGGTACTTGGGTATGTTCATGAACAAAAGAGGAAAAAAGTCTTCCCTCGTGGAGCTTATCTTCTAGTGAGAGGAAATAGAAAATAAGTACATGTAGTAAATAAATTGTATAGTATTTTAGAAGGTGATATGTATAAGAAAAGAAAGTAAGTCTAGTGGAAAAATACCAGGAATATAACCAGGAGAAATGGGCTGTGGATATTTACTCGAAGGAAGATAGGGAATTATTGGAGGGTTTTGAGTATGGGAGTTAAAATTGACTTATGTTTTTAAAAGATACATGCAGGATTCTGTGTTGAGAATACACCTTGGAGGGCAAGGAAAACCCAGGGTGTTAGTTATATACTGCTGTGTGACACATTACATTGAAGCTTAGTGGCTAAACCACAATTCTTCTTCTTCTTCTTTTTTTTTTTTTTTGCTTTGTTCCATTTATTTATGCGTTCATTGGTTAATTCTTTAAAAAAATATATATTTCTTTTATTGCTTTCAGAGAGGAAGGGAGAGGGAGAGAGAGATAGAAACATCAGTGATGAGAGAGAATCATTGATTGGCTGCCTCCTGCACGCCTCCCACTGGGGATCTAGCCCACAACCCAGTCATGTGCTCTTGGCTAGAATCGAACTTGGGATCCTTCAGTCCGCAGGCCGACGCTCTATCCACTGAGCCAAACCGCCTAGGGTCATTGGTTAATTCTTATATGTGCCCTGACCAGGATCAAACATGCGACCTTGGCATACCAGGACGATGCTGTAACCAACTGAGCTACCTAGGCAGGGCTGAACCACAACTCTTTAGTCTTGTGTTATGATTCTGTGAATTTGGTTTGGACAGGACACAGTAGGCACACAGCTGATATTTGATGGGGTTGGAAAGTCTGAGATGGCTTTTCTACTCATTAATCTAGTGCCCGAGTGAGGATGGCTGCAAGAGCTGAGGTGGATGGACTGAAATGGCTCAGCTTGGGATATGTCTTTGGCCTTGATACTTGTTCTCAGCCAAATTTTTTGGTTTCCTTCCATTATTTTGGAGGGCCTCTATCTCTTCTGATGGTTTCTCTACCTGTTTTCTTCAGCAGGTTAGCCAAATTGCTCACTGAGATATTCAGGAACTCCTAGAATGTACCCTCTGCCCATTAGAGCTTAGGCACAGAACTGTCTATTGCTACTTCTGCGTCAATCTATTGGTTAAATAAGTCTGGCCCAGCCCAGATTCAAGGACTTCTCAAAGGGAGGCATGAGCCAAGAGGACCATTAATGTAACTGTAACATAACTGGTTATGAGCATGTTGTAGTAATCCAGGCAAGAGGTGGTTTAGGGATAGACTAGGGTGGTGGCTGTAGAGCTAGTGAGTAGTTGTCATATTTTGATGGTAGAGAAAACAAGATGTTAAAATATTAGGTGTGGCTATGGGAAAGATGGAAGGTAGTCAAGAATTATTATAAGGTACAGATGGATAGACTAGAGGTGAAACATGTTTGGGGGAAGATAAATTCAGTTTTCCCCTACTGGTGGCTTTTAGACATAGAGGATATAGAGTAGGCAATTATATGTAAATAGTCTGAGGTGCTTTTTTTTGTGTGTTTTTTTTTTTTTTTTTTGATATTTAAAACTTTGAGGGTGAAGAGACCATGAAGGGAATAACTGTTGAGAAAAAGAGCACTAAGGACTGAGTACTACCAGTAAGTCCTTCCAGCTTAAGAGATCAGGTAGAGGAAGTAAAAGAAATTAAGAAGGAACAACCAGTGAGGTGTTGTGTAAGCCAAGTGAAAGAGTATTGTCAAGTTGGAGGGAATAATCAGTTGTTGCCACTTTGCCAAGTGCTATTAGGACTGAGAACTGACCATTTAGCAGGATGTTGGTTTTTGGCAACCATTGGCAAGATGCATCATTTTTGTTGGAATGGAGTGAGCACCTGATTGGAGGGAACAAAAGTCAGAGAGAAAAGTTGATGCTCCTTGTTGAACTAGATTTTGAGGATCATTGAAGTATTCATGCATAGAGGAGGAGTAACAAGTTTTCTACTAGAAGAAACCATGTTTGAGATAGAGGTCTTGGGGTTACTGTTCAGAGAAATGGCAATGTATAAAGGCATGGAAGGCCAAGCTTTGTCCCATGTTCAGCAGATTGTATATGATGGCATGAGTAGCAGGAGATAAAGTTGGAAATGAATAGTCATCTGATGAATATTTATTGACCACCTACTGCTTTCCAGGAATTGTGTAGGCCCAAGCATTATTAGAGGTGCTGGAGAGAAAGTGTTAGAGAAGACAAATTCCCTGCCCTGATGAAGTTTACTTTGTAGTGGACTTATATTATTGAAGAACCTTGTGCCTTATCCTATGGAGTTTGGACTTTTTTTTGTAGGCCAATGACTTTCAACCTTGCACTGCTATCCATTGTATGTCATGTTCAGTTTGGAGGGTTTTCTCAGGTATATTTTATTATTTACTAGAGGCCTGGTGCACAAAAATTTGTGCACTCGGGGGTTCCCTCAGCCTGGCCTGTGCCTTCTCGTAGTCTGGGACCCCTCGGGGGATGACCACCAGCTGGCTTAGGCCTGCTCCCCGGGAGATTGGGCCTAGGCTGGCGGTCAGACATCCCTCTGGCAGCCTGGGAGCTCTCGGGGGATGTCCACTTGCCAGCAGGGAGCAGGCCTAATCTTCAGTCGGACATCCTTAGTGGTGCTGAGGAGGCAGGAGAGGCTCCCACTACCACCGCTGTACTGGCAGCCGTCAGCCTGGCTTGTTGCTGAGCAGAGCTCCCCCATGTGGGAGTGCACTGACCACCAGGGGGCAGCTCCTGCATTGAGCATCTGCCCCCTGGTGGTCAGTGTGTGTCATAGAGACCAGTCATTCCCAATCGTTCTGCTGTTAGGGTCAATTTGCATATTACACTTTTATTATATAGGAGTGCCTGGCCAGCCTGGGTGAGGGGCTGATGGTTGTTTGTAGGCTGGCCAAGCCCCCCAGTGGTGACCCTCACCCCATGAAGGTGTGGACAGCCTGGGTGAGTGGCTGATGGCTGTTTACAGGCTGGTCACAGCCCCTTCAGAATGGGTGTCCCCGCTGGGGTGCCTGGCCAGCCT
This sequence comes from Myotis daubentonii, assembly GCF_963259705.1. NCBI lineage: Eukaryota > Metazoa > Chordata > Mammalia > Chiroptera > Vespertilionidae > Myotis > Myotis daubentonii. Next base: position 55,512,639 of record NC_081844.1, read on the forward strand.
GGGTGAGGGGCTAATGGGTCTTTGCAGGCTGGCCATAGCACCTTCAGGGTGGGGGTCCCTGCTGGGGTGCCTGTCCAGTCTGGGTGAGGGGCTGAGGGCCATTTTCAGGCTGGCTAAGCACCCCATCGGGAACCCTCACCCCATGAGGGTGTGGCCAGCCTGGGTGAGGGGTTGATGGCTGTGTGCAGGCTGGCCACAACCCCCAGCCACCCAAGCTCCCAGTGGAGGCTGGCTGGAAGCAGGTATCTGGGATTTATTTATCTTCTATAATTGAAACTTCGTTGCCATGAGCCGAGGCCACAGCTGGCTCGGGGCGGGTGGGAAGCTTGGCTTCCTCCATCGCCCAGGCAACCAAGCCTCTTGCTTGCTCCAGCTCTGTGGCTGCCGACCGCCATCTTGGTTGGGTTAATTTGCATATAGCCACTCTGATTGGCTGGTGGGTGTGGCTTAGGGCATAGCGAAGGTACGGTCAATTAGCATCTTTGTCTTTTATTAGTGTAGATTATTTTTATTTTTTAATTATGTCATCTAATTTTATTATAGGTACAATAACTCAGAACATTTTATAGATTATGTAATTTATTTTTGCCTTTTAGAACATGCCATACATTTCATAATTTAAAATAATAGATGGCTATGGGATGGAATATATCTTTTTAAAATTGGTTCTAAACTTTTTTTATTTGTACTTTTCTACTATTTCTGGGTAAGATCTAGAAAACACACCAGCAGCATCCAGCCCATTAACTCCAGTATCAGTGGAAGAATCCAAAAGCACATCATCTGCTCGAAGAAGGGACTCAGGCATTGGGGAGGAAACAGCCGCTGGCTTGGGAAGCAGTGTGGATGAAGCTTCTCCAAGTGTCAGTGCAGGCCCAGATGCAATCAGTGAGGTGCTGTGCACTCTTTCTTTGGAAGTCAATAAATCTCAGGACAACAGAAATGATGGAGGAAATGAGATGGACAACAAGGCTGCACCATCACTTCCAGTTTCAAAAAATGTCAATGTAAAGGACATTCTCCGCAGCTTGGTTAACATACCAGCAGATGGAGTCCCAGTGGATCCAGCCCTTCTGCCACCGCCCTGCCTCGGCGCTCTTGGTGATCTGTCTGTTGAACCACCTGTGCAGTTCAGATCTTTTGACAGGTACTGTAACTAATTTCTGGTTTTTGTGTACTTGTATTTATAAATTGCTAAGATTTAAAGGGTAACAGGAATTTATGCAAATTTTGTAGCTTCAACATTAAAAACAGTTGTTTTGAACTAGTTTTTAAAAATTACAAGGATATTTTTGTTGCATGGTTTGTATACCATTTCAAATTTTTATTAACACTATCAGTGATTTAAAAATAATTTCAATATGACATTGTCAAGTTATATGTTAAATAATTTTGTTGTTGTTTTTACCCAAGGTTATTTTTTCCATTGATTTTTTAAAAAATATATTTTATTGATTTTTTTACAGAGAGGAAAGTAGAGGGATAGAGAGTTAGAAACGTCGATGAGAGAGAAACATCGATCAGCCGCCTCCTGCACACCCCCTACTGGGGATGTGCCTGCAACCAAGGTACATGTCCTTGACTGGAATCGAACCTGGGACCCTTCAGTCTGCAGGCTGATACTCTGTCCACTGAGCTAAACCGGTTAGGGCTGATTTTCTTTTTTATTACATATTTTTATTGATTTCAGAGAGGGAGGGAAAAGGAGGGAGAGATAGAAACATCAATGATGAGAGAGAATCATCGATCGGCTGACTCCTGCATGCCCCACCACCCTGAGGACTGAGCTTGCAACCCAGGTCTGTGTCCTGACCAGGAATTGAACTGTGACCTCCTGGTCAATGATGCTCAACTACTGAGCCACTCTGGCCGGGCTCCATTGATTTTTAGAGAGAGTGGAAGGGGGAGGGAGGGAGGAGGAGGAAAGAGAGAGACAAAAAGAAGAAAACATGGATGTGAGAGAGACATTGATTGGTTGCCGTCTGCATGAGCCCCGACAGGGCCTGAATATTGAACCTGCAACCCAGGTATCTGCTTGTGACCGGGAATCAAACCCTTGACTCTTCTGTGGATAGATATTGTTTTTATCCTTTATAGGTGAAGAAACTGAGGTAAAGGGAAATTCAGTCTTTTAAGTGCGTATGCTAATAAATGGTGGAGCTAAGATTTGAACCATGGTGGATTCATTCCAGACCCTCTCATTTGGCTGGGCAACGCAAAACATACTTGCTGATCTATGAGGGATTGGTGATGGTTTTATTTCCTATATACAGTAAATACTATGCATCCATTAAAGAGAGGAAAACAGAACACTATGTATTGATGTAAAATTATAATGAAGATATGTTATTAATGAAAAAAGCAGTGTACAAAATTTGAAATTTATGATCTTTTAAACAAATAGATAAACATGATTACATATATCACATGTTAATAGATAAACATGTAATAGCCTGAAAAAGAATACATCAAACTCTTAATAACAATGGCTATATTTTGATGGTTGGAAAAGGTGTAAATGATCAGGTTTTTAAAGTATTCTCAATTTTATAATTTGAACATTAATTTTGGCTCAGAAATGATTAAGAGTAGATTTTAAAATTTGATACATCTTACTAATATAATTAAAGAAAGTTGTTTTCTTATGTCCCAAATTTCGTTTATTTTGGCATGTATTTTTTTTTTAAATAGTGTAGAAATTAAACTATCCCTTAGTGACTTCTTCAGTGAGTAGGTTATAGACGTATTTAGGAAACCATACTTAGGTAATACATATTAAGCGGTTTGTTGAAATAGAGAGGGATTTTGGTGGTAGCATTTTTCAGGATGTTATTTGGAACTTACACGTCTGGTATGCATTTAACATATTGTCTGATGGCAAGCCAACTGCCCTGCGTTTCCCCCTCTTTTTCCTAGCAAGAGACACCTCTTGAAAACTCTTTTCATGCAGCTACAGACCAGTGGAATATCTTTGGGAATTTCAAAGCTTCCCTCTGATCATGTGTTTATCTCTGGAATGCTGTGTCAGAAATCACAACTCTCCTCATATCTTAAGAATTATCAACTCTCAAGCAATAGCTGGAAAATTTAGAGTAACAGCTACATGAGTGGAACCTTGCTGAAAGGCTGCCAGGTTGTGGGCCTTTTTGGATGGCAAGGTGTTTGTGTTCATTCCCATGCCAAAATTCTTGCTCTTATCTAATTTGAAGATCCTCTCTGGTGATTAGTGGATGCCAGGGATTTATCTTGATAAAGTTCAAGGGCTTGTCTGGCTTTTCAACTAGATCCTTAGGGACTAAAGTGCTTGGTTTAAAATGCTCTTTTCTCCTTTACTGAAGTATTTGCATGTTAAATAAAATAGCATTTGTGAGAAAGTTTGTGATATTTAAAACTGATGTGATTCTGAAATGGAACTTCTGAACCTTAGTGATCTGGAAGAAACTGGTGCTTCTTGTCTGTTGTTAATAAGTATAAAGAAACTTTCAGAAAAGTCTCCCTAGTTCATGTAAAAAAAAAAAGTCAACAGTGTTTGCGATTTCTTTTTGTGTGGAACCTTAGGAAAATTACTTGTTTTTCATCTTTAAGATGGGGATAAAATGTGGCACTTAACTCACAGAGTTCCTGAATATATATAATTTATATATGTCCTTAGCATAGTTAAATATTACTCATTAAAGTTAGTGAGTTTGTAAAGAAGAAAGCTATCGTATGTAAAATTTTATAGTTTAATATTTGGCTTTTAATTGAAAGTTCAGAACAATAACTTGCATAACTAAAAGACATATCTGTCTTCCAAATTGATTTTCCAAAGGGTTTGAAGTGCTTTTTGTTAAAATTGATGGCACATATTTAAAATTTAGAATTATTTGTATTTTAAATTGTTTCTTAAACAGAAACTTAAGCTGTTGCTTGAGAATGATGCTAGAAATATCCCTGCACATTGCTTAGCATATAGGCTCTCAAAGTTGTGTCAGATATATGTTGCATTTTCTTTGTGTTTTGCAAAGTGGTACTTTTTAAAAAAGTGCGAAATAATTTGTCCTTGCATGATTATACTTGAGTAGTAGTACATTTAAATTTCTAGATTTTTTTTTTTAAACTGTAAGGACATGTTTTACTAGTTTAGATTTATACTTACGTATATGATACATATGATAGCTTAAAATACCATCTGTTGACAGTTTTAGTCTTTTACATGGAAACTATAATAATGAAAGTAGATCGTAAAGAAAATGAAAATATCGTGAAATCTGCCTACTGATTAATGTCCTTTTATTTGGGTTCTTATGACTTTGAATTTTTGTTTTTGTTTTTAAGTGGCCCAAAGCTCTGAAGCATTATTATGTTACTTCCTCAGAAATGACTCGAGTCAGTCAGTGAATTTGGAAATTGATTAACTTTATTTTTCTATTATGTATTAAGTACATAGCTGGGCTAGAGAATGCAACTCTTTCCATTTGTGAGCAGATATATTTTTGTATGTTAGTAACATACATAGTTTTATATTTTGGAAAACTTTATTATTATTATTATTATTATTGCTTATAAATGATTATAATGTAGAATTATGTTTAAATGTTAATATTGTGGGATGGTTGCACAACTGTGAATATACTAAAAACCATTTGTACACTTTAAATTAGTGAATCGTGTAGTATGGAAGTTACAGCTCAGTAACACTAAAAAAGATCAATATGAGGAAACAGTTCAAATTAGAGGCCTTTGTTTAGACAAACTGAATTGTAGATCATTTCTGCCGTTTAATTTGGTACGTTATTTTACTTTCTGAGCTTTACTTTTTAATTTTTAGATGAGAGTAATATGTATGTTAGGCTTGTTTTGAGAATTGAGTAGTAATTCTTGGCATATGTCAGTGCTTAATCATAGCTATTAATAATTTAAAGGTTTATATTATATGATTGTGTGGGGGCACAAAGAATAGTGTACCATGAACTTTGACTTGGAGAGGTTGGGGGGGCTTGTCTTTGAGCAAGGTTTTGAAAGGTGAGAAGGAAGCTTGCTGATAAGTAGGACTAACAGGAAGGCATCTTGGCAGAGGAATAGCATATACAAAGGGTGGGCGTTGTGAAGTAATGCACATGCTCAGGAACCACAACAGCATATTGCAGAAGCATGTGAGGAATGCTGGCTTAAATGTCAGCCCCTGTAGGAAGCCACACTTCAGATGTGTCAGGAATGGGAACATATGAAAGATCTTGTACAATCAGTATTTACTGAACTGAAATGAAGAATAGGTATTATTTGTGCTTGAAAGTATTATTAATGTCAGTAGTTTCAAGGATTGGAGATGAGGTCAGATTTTTTTGTTGCCTTTATTTACATTTTTAATCATAATTTTATTTTTTAATATTTTTATTTTTTAAAAGTTCCATTGAATTTATTGCAGTCATCTCTTATTATCTTTAATCATACCATCTTGGAGAAATAGAGATTGTGCATATTATGGAACATATATAGTACATTTTTTTCTGTCACCAGTTTTCCAACATTTCATTATAAAAAGGTTCACACATTTAAAGAAGTTGAAAGAATTGTACAGTGAACACCCACAGACCCATCACTGAGATTCTACAATTAGCCTTTAACATTATATGCTTCATCATATAATTCTCCATATATCCATCCTTCCACCCATTAGTTAATCTTAGTTTTTGATGCATTTCAAAGTAAGTTGACATCAGTTCACCCTCAATCAAACATTTTAGCATGCAGATCTCTACCTAGAGATCAATACAGTTTTTTTTAAGGTAAAATGTGCATACAATGAAAGGCAAAAATTTTAAGTATACTACCATTTGATGAGATTTATACTCCTGTCTTAACTCAAATCCCCAATCTAGATGATTCTTGGAATCTCCCTTTTGCATCTTTCCTGCCAATGCCTGACCCATTCCTTTAAGGCAGTTATTGTTCTCATTTTTTTTCTGCCATAGATTAGTTCTGCCTTTTCTAGAACTTCATGTGAAAGGATATACAAACAAAGTTGGCATTCTTCAGTTTAAGGCTTCCTTCACTTAACGCTTTTGAGGTTCACCCATGCTATGTTTATCATCAGTTTCTTCTTATTGCTGAGTATTGTTCCATTGTATAAGCATACTACCATATTTTTATACATTTTTCCTGTCTGAAGGATTCTGGACTATTGCAGTTTTTGATTGTTAACAATAAAGCTTCTTTGAACCTTTTGTGCATATTTTTTGTGGACGTAAGTTTTCTCGAAGAAGTTCCTAAGAGGGGAATTGCTGGTGCACATAGGGTAGATTTATGTCTTAAATTCAATTATAGAAAAATAATTTCACTTTTATAAATATTATTTTCTATTGTTCCTATCATTACTTACCTGTTGTATGAATAAACTAGATATTGCTGGTTCTTTGTTATGTGAGCGAATGTGGAAGTAAATTGTCCATATTTCTCCTTTTCTCCTCCCCCAAAAATAGGTTGCTAGGGAATAGGTTAGAGGTTTTCTTAAATAATACATTTCTGCCTAGAGTAGAAATGTGCAAATTAGATTTTGTATTGTTTTCTGGATTTACACCAGCACATATGTACACACACATGCGCACACACACAAGGGTCATGTTTACCCCCCCTAAAGTCAATAATCTTCATCTGATATAAGCTACCATGATTTAAGCACACCATTTTGGGTTGAGGGCTCAGGTGGCTGTTACTTCTATTTTTTAGTGTATAGTTAACATTGGCAGTCACCCTTATAATGATGTGACACCAGCTACCCCCAAGTACATTGAATAAGCCATGCCTAGCACCAGAGAACTTGATTTAATTGGCAACAGTGTTTGCTGTCACATGATAGGCACTGAAGTAAAACGAAACCTATTTCACTTTGTATTATCTCTTTTTGATATAACAACAAAAACAAAATGTGTTTTTAAAGTACTGGAATTAGGTAATATCCAGTTTTGAATTTATTGGGAATAAGTATCTAAGTAACTTTATTTAGAAACTGAATACTTTAAAGCTGTTAAGGGAATACTTGAAGCTTGCAATACTGTCAACAAAAGATGTGATTAAATAAATTGAATGTTGAAGACTTTAGGCTTATGGTTAACACCAGGTAATTAAAAGTAAGCACTGCTGTGGGAGTGCATTATATATCAGCTGTCCTCTTTACCTCATTAACTGGGTTTTTGCATGTTTATGGAGCTAAGTTCAATTAAAAATGCCTTTTAAGTTATGCTTAATAAGGCCTTTTAGGTATTATTTTGGTATAAAGTATTACACTTTAATTGAAATTTGTATATCATAAATACCTGTGTTTGAATATATACAAGGTGAAAAGATTTGATTATTTGATATTTTTGCATCTAGCATTTATATCTTTTATTATCTATATTTATCTAAAGACAGTCTTGGATTTAAAAATTGGGTTGTATAGATGTTAGAAATATTTTTTATCTGCATTTTTTAACCTTATAAAATTTTAAGCTTTTATGATTTCAAAAGCACCTACTGGTGCTTGAAGATCCTTGTTGAAGCATGTTGAGCTTTCTGCTTCAATTCTGAGGTTAAGAAGAAGTTAATTACTTTTCCACTTGAGTGCTAAAAGTCTTTTTTTTATCTATCTTTGGTTATATTTTATTTAAGTTAGATAATCAAAGATGATCCTAAATGTAAAGAATGTTGTATAGTAAATATAAGTTTAAATGTTAAACTGCATTATCATATTTCCATAGAATATTGTCCAGATTCTAAAAAAATTGATATGCAATAATGTGAACACCATTGAGGAGGTTTCTTATTGAGAGAGTATTCTAAAATGTATGTCAAAATAGAGATACGGGAGAAATTAGAAAAAGCAGTTAGTTTCCTATTTTCTATTTTAAATTTATGTGATTAACTTAGGTTAATCTTCTGTATTTTGAAATAGGTTTCCTTTTTTATTACAGAAGTGTCATCATTGCAACAAAAAAATCATCAGTCTTACCTTCCACTCTTACTACAAATGCACCTACCAATGCTGTCAGTGTGGTTTCTTCAGTAGATTCTGCTCAAGCCCCAGATATGGGAGGAGAATCTCCTGGTGAGTTTGTTATCAGTGATTTCAACAAAAAAGGTTTTAGATCCCATTTTAGCAAAGCTTAGGATTTTTGATAAAGTTAAGAAATTTTGTTAGGCATGTTATAAATCATCATGCTTTTATACTATTGCTCATTTAATAAATTTCTGAATACATTTGAGTAATAGCAAATGAGTTAAGTCAATGAATTCAGTATTTTCTCCACAGTGTATGACAAATTGGATGCTGCTGCTCTAAAATACTCTTTTCTGTCTCCTGCACCTGAGAAGATTTGTACAGATAGTGGTTTATATAAGAAAGTTTTGGTGACATGTGGTCTTTTAATTTGGTTATCAGTTATCAAATGTTTACTTTTTTCTTCAATATTTTTCTGAACTAGAGACTTGGAATGCTTGCCTGACACATAGCATCATTCTAGCATTAGTTACAGTAGCTTAATAACTCCTACTGCAGTTATTACTTTTATTTTATTTTTTTAAATATATTTTTATTGATTTCAGAGAGGAAGGGAGAGGGAGACAGAGATAGAAACATGAGTGATGAGAATCACTGATCAGCTGCCTCCTGCATGCTCCCTACTGAGGATTGAGCCCGAAACCCATGCATTTGCCCTTGACTGGAATATAACCACAGACCCTTCAGTCCACAGGCTGATGCTCTTTCCACTGACCCAAACCGGCTAGGGTCTACTGCAGTTTTTTAAAAAAATTAAAATTATTGGGTGACATTGGTTGTTAACATTCAAGTATACAATTCTATGATACAACATCTGTATATTGCATTGTGTGCTCACCACCCAAATTGGATTTTTGCCCATCTCTTTTTATACATTTCTACCAACATCACTCATGTTTCTATCTCTTTCTCCCTCTCCCTTTTAGTGCATATATATGGGTGTAAAATCTTAAATCCCTAGATGTTGACCGGAAGCTTAGTGATAATACCAGGTAAACTTGAAAACAATGTGATACTAAAATGTTAGGACAAAGTTAGGACAAAGGTGATATTATTTTCTATTATTAATAGTATTCTAAATGTTGTGCTGTTTCATAAAAGGGAAAATTAATCCCTGACTGGGTAACTCAGTTGGTTAGAGCATTGTCCCAATACACCAAGGTTGCCGATTCCATTCCCTGTCAGGGCACATGCAAGAATCAACCAATGAATGCATAAATAAGTGGACCAACAAATTAGTGTTTCTTTCTCACTCTCTCTCTGTCATTTTAAAATCAATCAATAAAAAAATAAAATAAGATAACAACTAGATTATATACCACTAAAAGAATTCATTCTTGGTACTCGAATGAGATTAATGAAAAATAAATCTTGAAGGAATAACTAGATGGATTACATTGAAATCACACAAAAAATGTCTGTAGTTCATCTTTTTGAACATCTCAGGTTTTCTATCTGCTGTTTTACCTGGTCTAGAAAAATAGTATGTTTGCTATATAAATACTGTATTTGATAAAATAGTGTATTTCAGAGAGGTTTTTTTGAAATCAATTTTAAAAATTGATTTCAGAGAGGAAGGGAGAGGGAGAGAGAGATAGAAACATCAATGATGAGAGAGAGTCATTGATTGGCTGCCTCCTGCACGTCCCCCACTGGGGATTGAGCCCACAACCCAGGAATGTGCCCTTAACTGGAATCGAACCCAGGACCCTTCAGTCCGCAGGCTGACGCTCTTTCCACTGAGCCAAACCAGCTAGGGCTCAGAGAGTTTTGCTCCTAACTTGTGTGAAAAGTACCGAGTTCCCATGTAACTTCTGTACCCTACCCCCTTCCCATTCTCCTGTTACTAACATTTTGCAGTAGTATGGTAGATTCGTTACTTTTCTTCATCATTGTCTTAGTGAAAAAATATAAAGGAAAGTAAGTATAGAATAATCAGATTATTCTTTTTTTTTTTTCTTTCTATTGCTTAAAGTATTACAAAGGGTATTACATATGTATCCATTAGATTATTCTTATTTCTTATTGAGCCATTATACTGGGACACTTCTTTTTTACTTCGAAGGAGAAACAATTTGGTAATTTGTTTTCGTCTGGTTATGCACCTTTCTGTTTTTCAACCCCCATTCAAAGCCATTTAAAAAAAGGAACTGTGGCCCGTTTTTCAACCCCCATTCAAAGCCATTTAAAAAAAGGAACTGTGGCCCTAACCGGTTTGTCTCAGTGGATAGAGAGCGTCAGCCTGCAGACTGAAGGGTCCCAGGTTCAATTCAGGTTAAGGGCATGTACCTTGCTTGCGGGTACATCCCCAGTAGGGGGTGTTGTAGGAGGCAGCTGATCGATGTTTCTAACTCTCTATTCCCCTCCCTTCCTCTCTGTTAAAAATCAATGTGTTTTTTTTTTTTTGTTTTTTTTTAAATGAACTGTGATTTCTCTGGACCAGTCCCCATGGGGAAAAAGCTAAAAGTTAATAATATCTATGAAACTCATGCCATCTTTTAAATTCAGTAATAGTGAATTCCTACAGTTTAGAGGTTCACAGTAAACTGAGTGAAATATGTTATCTTATTTTTACTACATTGCCCTTTAATTTCAGTTTATGGGACAAAATCATATGATTCTCTGATAGCTTTTAAATATATTTTTCAAAATTTAAATCATGCAGTTTTCAGAAAAGATAAGAAACAGGAAAGCTGAGATATGTGAATAGTATTTGATATGCAGTATAATAAATTTCTTTCTGAAGTCATTGTATTTTTTACAGCAAATCCATATAGTGCAGCGTGGGGAAAAAAGTAGGTTTACAGTTGTTCATATGGAAAACAATACAATAATTAATAATTCAAGAATAAACTGTGTTTGGTGAACTCACAACTATAAACCTACTTTTGCCCCACTTTATTATATACTCATTCTCAAGGTATGCAGAATTACAAAATAATTTGCTATCTTGGAAACTCTTGCATTTATTGGCAAAACCCCACAAAAACTGCATCTAGATCATAATGTATCTCACCCCCATTATTAAAACTTTGTGTAATTCTTGGTGGTGATGTTTCTTAAATAACTTCCAGGTTTTTCGATTTTGGACTAGAAGTTTTAGCTCTTTCCTCTTCCTCCCTAGCCCCCCTCATTTGTTTAAAAATAATTCATTTCTTTTTTAAGTCATTCCAAATGTTCTTTGTGATGATAGTCTTTATTTTTATCATTTGTTTGGCTTCCATAACTGATTCTTCCCTTCCTTTTTCACTTTAGTATGCGCTTATTGTCACTGTTAAATGGTTTCTCTATTTTAGTTCATTGCTTATATTCCATTCCACTAATTGCTGTCTTGATAAGAAAAATCTAGTAACCCAATCTGGTTTTCAGTCGTCCTACTTCTTACTCTCCTGCCCCCACTTTACATGCCTTTGCCTTCCATACTTGCCTTTTTACCCTGTTTGCTGTTCACTTGGTATCCACACCTCACAGGTAAAGTTATCTGTCTGCCTTCAGTATTTTTCACTCATAGATTTTTGTTTTCTTTTTGGTGGGTCTTTTGATTTAAGTTATTTTCCCATTAAAAAATAGACTATGGCCAAAACCGGTTTGGCTCCGTGGATAGAGCGTCGGCCTGTGGACTGAAAGGTCCCAGGTTCGATTCCGGTCAAGGGCACGTATCTGGGTTGCGGGCACATCCCCAGTAGGGGATGTGCAGGAGGCAGCTGATCGATGTTTCTCTCTCATCGATGTTTCTAGCTCTCTATCTCTCTCCCTTCCTCTCTGTCAAAAATCAATAAAATATATATTTAAAAAAATAGACTATGTTGAAATAGATTTATTTTCTTCTGGTTCAGGCAGGGTTTGGGAATAAAAGATTTGTAGATGAATTGGTTGTTGTAATTGCATGCTGAGCCGGGAAGTTAGCTATTAGTCTTAGTTTGATCTTAGTTGTTTTCTCTATATGAAAACACAGTTAATACCCGTCTCTGTGGACCTTGACTTCAGTTCTGAGTGAGTAGCAACAAAAAATGAACTGCTCACATTCAGTAATTGATTAGTAAAAAATATACTGAAAGTACAGGGTGCATTTGCAAAAATGGGAATTTACTTGGAAGAGACCATGTGAATATAAAACATAAAATATGAGTTTGGTAGCAGAAAAGTTGAAATTACTTTGAAATTTTGATATCAAAAATCGATTTCTAAAATTTACAAGTGCTACAATTAAAGAGAAACCAGGACTGGTTAGTCATGGATTCCAGAAAAAGATTTAGAGCTTTTCAACTTTATGTGAGGTCAAAATTCTCACCAATATAATTTTATAATGCAAAAAATTGAGGATTTGTATATTTACATTTCAAAATAGTGTATATTATTAAAACTGTGGTTAATATATAAATAATGAATATCATACAAGTTTCACATTTCATTTTGAATAATATTCCTTAGCTTCTGTAGCATTTTATTAGAAAAAAGTATAATCTAATAAAAACAATGGCAAATCTGCCTTAATTAGTGGTAAGAGATAGTTATCAGAGAATAAGGTATACCTTTGTATATGCATATTGTTATTTTTGTTTTTATTTTTATTATATGCATATTTTAAAGAAAATTAAAAGAGAAAAAACAGTAGAAGTAAATATACCCAAATCTGGATATTTTAAAGTTACTCATCAGCAAAGTCTTAATTTCCCAGAATGCAATATGTGTGAAGATGCTGTCACTCTTTTTTTCAAATATGCTATAATGGTTTTCTACCGTGATGCAAAGCATCAATGATTAAAACAAATATCACATGATCTCACTAATATGTGAAATATAATGATCATCATAATTTTATGAACAAGAATCGATCCAGAGACAAATGGCAGGGGTGGTTGGGGGGGGGTGGTTAGAGAGCAACCAAAGGACTTGTATGCATGTGTATTAGCATAACCAATGGATACAGACACTGGGGCAGGGGGTTGGGGGGGCTTTCCTGGGGTGGTAATGGCTGGGGGAGGGGGGGGTCATTCGAGGAAAAAGGAAACATGTGTAAAACTTTAGACAATAACCAAATAAAAAAATATTATCCAGCATAAAAAATATATATAATCCAGAGTAAAGGCAGTCAGTACCTACACTTGCAAGACATACAGAAACATGAGACCCATGAAGAATTGTTTAATAAATACCTTCTTATAAACAGATAAAGTGGAATGATCTCCCCATTTGTTATTTGCTAACAAATAAAGCAGACACTTGAATCAGTTGGTTGAAAAAAACCCCAAAACCCAAAAAAACCCCTCAAAAAACAAACAAAAAAACAAAATTAGAGCTAACCTAATAAAGGAACTAAATAGACTGTTCTTTAGTAATTTAAATGCTGGGGTTTTGCTAATTTGAAAAATTTAATAATTATACTACTTACTAGAATATTAGGGCATGCATATATTAATTAGTACATTTACATTTAATGTTGAAAGAAAATATTTGATTCCTTGCCTTATATAAGATTTGACCCTAGAGGCTATCTACTCATTCAATAAAAAGTTTTTTGTTTATTTAATGAAGAGTTTTTACTGGGCATAGAGCCTCTTCCCTCCCTGAACTGGCTCAGGATGGGTGGGGAAAGAGAGAATGAAAAAGAGAGACTACAGGAAAAATTAAAAATACAGTATTTAGGAATTAAATATTGACATTTGTTTTAATGATACTTTATTGCAAAGGACCTTATTTTTTAGATCCTTTAGAACCTTGAATAATAAACAATCAGCTGGTTCTTCCCTGGATAGATGTTAGACACATGATCTATTTGCATTTTCCTTTTTGTCCTTTTGAATGTCTGGAAAACTGTTAGTGTGAAGGAGCCAGTTTATCAGTGTAAGGATAAGGAAAAGATAAGTTGGTATCATTCCACATGCTGGAAGTAGCTTCTGCATTTACATATGTGATCATTTGTTGAAAAATTTTAATGTTAAATTAACACAATAAATTTATGATTTTTATTTTTATCTGAGTTGATAATATGCAAAATGTATTTGGAAATTACATTTTTTATCTGGCAGGAATGAAGTACAACTTGGTATGAAATTACTGATCTATTTCGTTTATTTTTTCATGTGATTTTTTTTCTTATAACTATTGCCAGTTGATACATTTATCTTTGTTAGTAAAGTGTTTCCTATGATTAAAAATAAACTTTGTAAAAATCCCTTTCTGCTGTAATTCCTATTAGGTTTAAAAATTGACATTAATTTTAGGGTAGTTTTGTTATTTTATTGTTCTTTGTCTTATTCAGATTTTTAGTATGCATTTCAGCTCATTAAAATTAGGGTCAGTTAGCATTGTAAAAGCTAATTTTGTTTTACATATACAACCTAAAGCTTCATACAAACACTTTTTTGAGATTTATTACTTCTATCTGTACCTTTAAGTAAACAGGACCTTATGTGTTCCTTTTTTATCAATTTCAGATAAATTTAAGAAAAACTGCCAATAGTTCTTTTAGAGAAAATGTCCGATATAATCTAAGTAAACATGGTCTTTAAGAATTACTACTGATAAGAAAAATAAAGCTCAGAAATGTTTAATTAATCATTTGTAATAGAAGTCAGTGGCCAACCATGGTTCAGTGATGCTCCTGCTGTCAATAATTTATGCAGGTGTCATCAATTAAGGAAATTGCAGGTGTAATAAAGCTATTTGGTCTCCGAAGTACTTAACTGAGTGTTGGGTAGAAATATGATTGGACCTGACTCTTGTAAATGCCCGAGACTGAAGAGTGAAAAAAAATTTCAACTTCACCTTGTTTTGCCCACTACTTTGAAATTTTATTGTGAAAAATGCAAAAATAGAAATCTATTGTTGGTGAAATGGGAATTGATATATGCATATTAAATAATTGTCAATATGAAGAAATGTATACTTTAACTTCATTTAAAAATTAATCCTATGCATTAGGATAGATTCTATTCAGTTTGTTGGAATTGTAGGTACAATTAGCTCTCAATTGAGCAGGATGGTGAAAATGGAACAAAGGTCAGTGCCGGAAGCCGGTCCATCCTTGCTGCTTGACACAGTCGCTGCAGGATAGAAACATCTGCACAGCATATGTTTCAAGGGACCTGGCGTATATAGCATACTGTTCTTTTTTTTTTTTTTTTTTTTTTAGAAAGAGTAGAAAATGGTCCCTTTATTTGTATAGGTTAGATAAACACAATTTTTTACGTGTCAAAAAAATTTTAGTCTAAAAATTATTTTAAAGAGTAAATTATGATTTTAATGACAAGTAGTACAGTTTTATTTCTCCATGAAGGGAAGAACAAAAAGACATCAACATAATTATACATTGAAAAAATCAACTAGTCCCTGACATTCTGCCTGAAAGAGCATATTATATCCTACCTGGAACTGTTGTTTTCATTCATTTTCCCCATCTTCGCTATTGGTACAGTTTCCACCAACATGGCTGTGGCCTCAGCCCAGACCATACTCTATAGCATACTGTTCTTAATATGTTTGCTCCCCTTAGCGCTGTGTGTTTTAACCAAGGTCACCTCTCCGAGAAAGGTTGTTTCCCCAGGTAGGGATTTTTCCCTGAAGTTAGGGAGGGGATGAAACTCCTTAACTAAGTGCCAGGTGGGTAGTTTAATCACTTTAACTACAAACAATCATGCTTAAGCTACATAATCTTTACTCCCTGGAATGGAGATAAGAAACGCCCTAACCTTTGTAATAGAAATTGACAGGATTAAAATCAACTGGTATAAATACGGATGTAACAAGACAATAAACAGCAGAACCTCTCTGGAGATCCAGACCAGAACTTGGCTGGAGATCCTGGCTGGAGATCCTGGCTAGGCTGCTGGTCAACTGAACACTGTCTCCGTGTCCTTCCTTCTTCGCCGACTCCGTCTACGCCTTTGGGAACCCCTGGACCTGCTGGGGTTGGACCCTGGCAGGTCAGCAATAAACAAAAATCCCAGTAAAAAGAAAAGTGAACACTGATTATCAAGGGAAGGAGAAGGAAATGTGTTGTGGAAAAGAGATTCACTATGGGTAAATTCATCTTGTAGGAATATGCTCACTCTAGGAGCTTAGTAATTATCCAGAGGGTAATTGTGGAAGATTGCTGCCATGCCCTCTCCCCAAAGGAACCAAACCTGTGGGGCATCAAACAGCCCAGATTTCTGGATTCTGCTGTTTCCTGAGACCTGGTAATCAGAGCTGCTGATTATTGATCAAGGTCTGCCTGAAGACTAAGCATATTTCAAGGATGGTCAAGTTGTCCCAGTTCCTTGCTATTTAATAATCAGTTAAATCTACAGAACCCCTTAGTAGATCCTTACTGTGTCTGTCTATATCCAGAATGAACTTTATTTGCCTTACTTAACTAAAAGAGCAAGTAGAATAATCACAGATGAAATTGAATTGAACCTGAGGAAATTGTGGGAGTGGTGTGAGGCAGTGACAGGCTTTTCTTGTAGAGGACAGTGGTTAATATTAATGGCTATGTTTTGTTTTATAGAGATCTGATACATGAAATTATTAGAAATCCACTTTTTATGTCAGTCAAATCTAGGATTGATTCTTTCCTTTATCGTTTCTAGACTTTTCGACAAAATATTCATTTAAATTTCCTGTTTTGTTTCCAGTAAATTGAGAGAATAAATTCAATTTTACTAGTAATCAAAGAAGTGGAAATTGTTTATTCTTTCTTCAGGGCAATTTGGCAGTGTTTATCAACATTTAAAGTGTGTTTATTGACTTATAGGAAGTTAGAAAATAAAGGAATGCACATAGATTTATGTAAGCACATACAAAACATTTGTTAATATGGCAAAAAATTGGAAACAACTGGAATTAATGTTCCTGAATTTGAGTTGGTCTGATTTATTTCTTATAATTAGAAACAGATTATACTTCTTTGGTAGAAATACTATGGAACAGATAAGGAAAGAAAATCTAATTGCATGGTGTACAGTTTTGATTTGTAACATTACCGATGATGACCATTTTTCATCACTTGACATAAGTATAGCTGTCAGGTACTTTCTATATTGTAAAGTTACTTTTCCCATTTTATAAGTGTATTATTGGAGGTACTTTGAAATTATTAAATATTCTGTGCCTCTGATTATTAATTTATATCAGTATGGCCTCATGGATTCCTATTTTGTTGGATGGGTTATAATCAGTTGCTATATTATTTTGATGCTCAAATTATCTGCAGCTTAGTCAGTGGGAGTCCCTTCAGGCTGGCTTCTCTATCCTTATGACATATTCTGTAACATACCAACAAAATGAAAAGGGAACCCACTGGATGAGAGAACATATTTGCCAATGATAATTTGATAAGGGGTTAATTTCCAAAATATATACAGAACTTATACAGTTCAACACAAAGAAGATAAGCAACCCAATTAAGAAATGGGCAAAGGACTAGAATAGACATTTCTCCAAAGAGGACATACAGAAGGCCAATAAATATATGAAAAAATGTTCAACGCCACTAATCATCAGAGAGATGCAAATTAAAACCACAGTGAGATAGCAATTCACACCTACCAGAATGGCTATCATCAATAAATCAAAAAAACAAATGTTGTTGAGGATGTGGAGAAAAGTGAACCCTCATACACTTTTGGTGGGAATGTGGGCTGGTGCAGCCACTGTGGACAAGAGTGAGGAGTTACCTCAAAAAATTAAAAATGGAACTGCCTTATGACCCAGAGATCCCACTTCTGGGAATATATCCAAAGAAACCTGAAACATTAATTCGAAAGAATATATGCAATCCTATGTTCATTGCAGCATTATTTACAATAGCCAAGACCTGGAATCAGCCCATGTGCCCTTAAGTAGATAAAAAAAGAGTGGATAAAAAAGCTGTGTAAACCGTTTGTGTAGCTAAGTTGCTTAGAGCGTTGTCGTCATAGGTCAGAGGTTGCAGTTGTGATCCCTGGTCAGGGCACATATGGTGGCAAGTCATTGATGTTCCCCTTCCCCCCATCCTCTCTCTAAAAATCAATAAACATATCCTTGGTGAGGATTAAAAAAAAAAAAAAAAGCTGTGGTACATTTACATGATGTAATACTAGTCGGCTGTTAAAAAAGAAGGAAATCTTACCATTTGCAACAGTATGGATTGACCTGGAGGTTATTATGCTAAGTGAAATAAGCCAGTCAGAGACAGACAAGTCTGATCTCACATGTGGAATCTAATGAACAAAATAAATTGACAAAATAGAAAGAGAGTCATGGATACATGGAACAGCTGTCAGAGGGGAGGGGTTGTGGGGCTGGTAAAAGAAGTTGAAGGGATTAAGCAAAAGAACGTATATGCATAACCCATAGACACAGACAACAGTGTAGTGATAAAGGGAAAGAGGGCTGGGGGGTAGGTGGAGGTGGGCAAAGGGGGATAAATGGGGATGGAAAGAGACTTAGCTTTGGGCTATGGGTGCTTGATGCAGTGTGCAGATATTTTATTGAGTTGTATACTTTAAACTTGTATGGTTTGTGAACCAATGTCACCCCAATAAATTCAATAAAAAACAAAAACAAAAACACATAAAACTAGATGTTTTATACTCATTTTATATTTTTCTTTCACAGATCTTGAAGTAGCCATTTATCTCTTAGTGGAGAATATAGTATTTAGAAGTCAAGATCTGTACATGAGGTAATAGGGTCTTCCTACTCCCAGGTCCTATCAGGACAGAGCTGGGGCTGTGTGTGTTTGTGTTATTTGTTTGTTTATATGTGAATGAAGGAATGCATTTTATATATACTTTCATATATCTATATTTAGTGACACCGTGAGTTCACACAGGTGCTCTGAATTCCAAGCCATTACCTTAAAGTTCTTTTTAGTTTTATTTACTACTTAAATGTCCTCCGTACATTGTTTGGGTTCATATACCTTACTCCAGGTCAGTGCACCTCCCATCCTGGTGCAACTGCTTTCAGTCTTAATGCAAGAAGGTTTGGAAAAGAGGGTCTTTTGCTTTTTAAAGTGCAGAGTTTTTATGTTGTGGTCATACTGGGAAAATAACTGTCAAGATTATAAATTCTTAGATACGAACTCTAAACATTTAAACCCAATTGCATTTACTGCCACATTTGGAATCCTTTGGTAGTGAAGGCAGGTGCTGGAGATAGTTTACTATGGCTTATTCCTTTGGAACCAAATTACGGTAAAGCCCTTAGTTCTTAGGTATACATCTTCACCACAAGCAAACCATTATGTTCAGACTACATGTTCAGAGTATTCAACTATTTTTCCTCTAGTTTATATAATACTGAGGTTGTAGGTTAGCAAAATAAAGAATTTAAGTAATTACACAACTCTTCCTTACTTAGTCTTTTACCAAATCTCAGATTTGGTTGTGTTGTGTTCTGGATTTTGTCTACTGTGTTTAATCACAATTAGGTCACAACTTCTGGCTGACTACAGTTGTTAAGATGCCTTTGATTGTACAATGCATTGATTTGAGAGATGCTACCATCTGTAAAAATTTGCATCTTATGATGAAATAGGCTGTTATAGAAAATAATTTTTACTTGGAGATTTCTGTCTTTCTTTTCTTTTTTAAATGAGCCTGTGATTGCTGTCTTTCTCTGCCTGGTTTTTATCTCAAGTCCACAACCAAAGACCACCAGGATAAAAAAACCTATGGTTGATCAGAGAGGAAGAATGCACAGAATGAGGAAACTCTGGGCATCTCAGTAATAGTGTTAGAAAAGATTTATAATAGGAGCTGAGTTTATTTGAGGTTATTTGGGGGAGAAGTGAAGGATGTGAGGCTTTCCTCAGAATTGGATATTGTTAGGAATCATGGGTAATTCAATGATGAGACATCCTAATAAATATTATCTAGAAGCATGGAAGACATAAGTAAAGCTAAAGCTGTAATTTACAGAGAAATAGTAGTCATTTATATTGGGACATGGGATGTTTGATTATCTTTGTTATTTAGGGTGGAGTTCATGTTTTTGTCTGTTGGGACATGATCATAGAGTGGTATTGTTTTTTTTTTTTATTGCTTAAAGTATTACAAAGAGTATTACATATGTCTCCTTTTTTTTCCCCCCCGCCCTTGACAATCCCCTGGCCTCCCCTACCCCCCAGTGTCTTATGTCCATTGGTTATGCTTATATGCATGCATACAAGTCCTTTGGTTGATCTCTTACCCACCCCACTCCTGCCCTCCCACCCTCCCCGGCCTTCCTGCTGTAGCTTGACAGTCTTTTCGAGGCAGCTCTGCCTCTGTATCTATTTTTGTTCATAAGTTTATAATGGTCTTTATTATCCAGAAATGAGTGAGATCATGTGATATTTTTCCTTCATTGACTGGCTTGTTTCACTTAGCATAATGCTCTCCAGTTCCATCCATGCTGTTGCAAATGGTAAGAGTGCCTTCTTTTTTACAGCAGCATAGTATTCCATCGTGTAGATGTACCACAGTTTTCTAATCCATTCATCTACAGATGGGCACTTAGGCTGTTTCCAGATCTTAGCTATGGTGAATTGTGCTGCTATGAACATAGGGGTGCATATATCCTTTCTGACTGGTGTTTCTGGTTTCTTGGGATATATTCCTAGAAGTGGGATCACAGGGTCAAATGGAGTTCCATTTTTAGTTTTTTGAGGAAACTCCATACTGTCTTCCATAGTGGCTGCACCAGTCTGCATTCCCACCAGCAGTGCACAAGTGTTCCTTTTTCTCCACATCCTCTCCAGCACTTGTCGTTTGTTGAATTGTTGATGATAGCAATTCTGACAGGTGTGAGATGGTACCTCATAGTTGTTTTGATTTGCATCTCTCGGATGATTAGCGACTTTGAGCATGTTTTCATATGTCTTTTGGCTTTCTGAATGTCCTCTTTTAAAAGGTGTCTATTTAGGTCCTTTGCCCATTTTTTGATTGGATTGTTTATCTTCCTTTTGTTGAGTTGTATGAGTTCCCTATAAATGTTGGAGGTTAAACTCTTATCAGTGATAGCATTGGCAAATATGTTCTCCCATGTAGTGGGCTTTCTTGTTGTTTTGTTGGTGGTTTCTTTTGCTGTGCAGAAACTCTTTATTTTGATGTAGTCCCATTTGTTCATTTTCTCTTTAGTTTCCAATGCCCTAGGATCTGTATCGGTGAAGAAATTGCTTCGGCATATGTCTGAGATTTTGTTGCCTTTGGATTCTTCTAGTATTTTTATGGTTTCCCGTCATATATTTAAGTCCTTTATCCATTTTGAGTTTATTTTTGTGTATGGTATAAGTTGGTGGTCTAGTTTCATTTTCTTGCATGTATCTGTCCAATTTTCCCAACACCATTTATTGAAGAGACTATCTTGACTCCATTGTATGTTCTTGCCTCCTTTGTCAAATATTAATTGAGTGTATTGGTTGGGGCTGATTTCTGGGCTCTCTATTCTACTCCATTGATCTATATGTCTGTTCTTGTGCCAGTACCAGGCAGTTTTGAGAACAGTGGCTTTCTAATACAGCTTGATATCTGGTATTGAGATCCCACCTACTTTGTTCTTTCTCAGGATCGCTGCAGCTATTCCGGGTCGTTTTTTATTCCAGATGAATTTTTGGAGAGTTCGTTCTAGGTCTGTGAAATATGCCATTGGTATTTTAATGGGAAGTGCGTTGAATTTATAGATTGCTTTGGGCAGTATGGACATTTTAATGATGTTGATTCTACCAATCCAAGAACATGGTATGTTCTTCCATCTCTTTATGTCTTCCTCTATCTCTTTTTTCAACGTCCTGTAGTTTTCTGAGAAGAGGTCTTTTACCCCTTTAGTTAAGTTTATTCCTAGGTAGCTTAATTTTTTTGGTGCGATGGTAAATGGGATTGCTTTTTTAGTCTCTCTTTCTGCAAAGTCACTATTGGTGTATAGAAATGCCATAGATTTCTTGGCGTTAATTTTGTATCCTGCTACATTGCCGAATTCTTTTATTAAGTCTAATAGTTTTTTGATGGAGTCTTTAGGGTTTTTTAAGTATAATATCATGTCATCTGCAAGTAAGGATAGTTTTACTTCTTCTTTTCCAATTTGAATGCCTTTATTTCTTCTTCTTGTCTAATTGCAATGGCTAATACTTTCAGTACTATGACGAACAGGAGTGGTGAGAGGGGGCATCCCTGTCTTGTTCCTGTTCTTAGGGGAAATGGTGTTAGTTTTTGTCCATTGAGTATGATGTTGGCTGTGGGTTTGTCATATATGGCTTTTATTATGTTGAGGTATGATCCTTCAATTCCCACCTTGCTGAGAGTTTTTATCAAAAATGGGTGTTGAATTTTGTCAAACGCTTTTTCTGCATCAATTGATATGACTATGTGGTTTTTTTCTTTCAATTTGTTTATGTGATGTATCACGTTTATTGATTTGCGGCTATTGTACCATCCTTGCATCCCTGGGATAAATCCTACTTGGTCGTGGTGTATGATCTTTCTGATATACTGCTGGATCCGATTTGCTAAGATTTTGTTGAGGATTTTGGCATCTATGTTCATGAGGGATATTGGCCTGTAATTCTCTTTCATTGTGTTGTCTTTACCTGGTTTTGGTATTAGGGTGATGCTGGCTTCATAGAATGAGCTTGGAAGTGTTCCTTCCTCTTGGATTTTTTGTAGTAGTCTGAGGAGGATAGGTTTTAGTTCTTCCTTGAATGTTTGGTAAAACTCCCATGTGAAGCCATCTGGTCCTGGGCTTTTGTTTGATGGAAGCTTTTTGATGACTGCTTCAATTTCTTCCATAGTTATTGGCCTATTGAGATTTTTAGATTCTTCCTGATTAAGTTTTGGGATGTTGTATTTTTCTAGGAATATGTCCATTTCCTCCAGGTTGTCTAGTTTGTTGGAGTAGAGTTGTCCATTGTATTTTTTAACAATCATTTGTATTTCTGTGGGATCCGTTGTTATTTCGCCTCTATCATTTCTGATTTTGTTGATTTGGGTCCTTTCTCTTTGCTTCTTGGTGAGCCTGGCTAGAGGTTTGTCAATCTTGTTTATCCTTTCAAAGAAACAGCTCTTTGTTTCATTGATTTTCTGTATTGTTTTTTTGGTCTCTATGTCATTTATTTCTGCTCTAATCTTTTTTGAGTGGTATTGTTTTATGGCGATTTGTCATGGTCATGACATGGCTTTGTCTAATGTTGCTGTTTTGTGAAATTGTTTACAGTCAGTGAGAGAATACCAAGACCTAGGTTTGCGTTCTAAGCCCGCTCCTAACAACACCAGGAATGGTGGGCCTAGTTGATATCAGGCCAGCTCCCAGATGTCAGAGCTTGCTTTTCTACCTTCTCATCTATTTCTGCCATCTTTCTCTGTACATTGCACATGGACATTTCTTCTTCTGTCTCTCTTTTATCTATCTTTCGTGCATACCATTTAGTCCCCTTTAAGTGCTTCCAGGGTACCCAGGCCTGAAGTTTGGAAAACAGATAAAAGCATCTGACCTCTGATAGTGCATAGATTCCAGGATCCTTGGAGCCCCTCTTCCCTCCTTGTTTATCAGCTTTGCATATTCTTTGTTTCATTTGCTTCAACATGTTTGCTGTCTTTCTTGGTCTATCTCTCTATAGATTTGTAATGGGATTTCAGTCTGTATTTACCCCAATATTAGCTTGACACCCTTTTAGGATACTGCTCTCAGAAACTGAAATTTCTTTTCTTGAATAGCAGCTGTAACAAGATGTGCATATCTGTACTTGTACACTCCAGGTCGTTAGGATACCATCCCAGTTAGATTCCAGTGTCATAGACAGGCATTTGGTACTATATGTGTCCGTTCTTTTCTTCTCTCTAACATTGGCCTTAGAAAACTAATGACTCTGTTTTTATAGGTCCTACTTCTAGCTGAAATTCAATGATGTCCTATCCTATATATTCTGATTTTTAAATAGGAATTTTTCCCCCCTGTACTCTCTTGAGCTTGTTAGAACTTCTCTAAATTAGTCTTCTAGACTCACTCTTTCAAGACTTGTTTCTGTGCCTATCCATTCTTAAAGAACAGATACTTAATTTCCGGGTGATTATTTTTCTCTGGCCAAGTAAAATTTTTAAGCAGGTATTTGTTTAAAACATAATGACTTTACATAGGACAAAATAGTTTGAACCATTTGATACTGTAAAAGGGTGAATTGGCTGTTCAACAACAGATATACAAGCGTAATTTAAGGGTATCTGATAGTCTTCATTGGAGAGTAAAATAAGATCACATGGTGGAGACTGGCAGGCATGGCTCAGTGGTTGAGTGTCAATCTATAAACCAGAAGGTCACAGTTTGATTCCTGGTCTGGGCACTGGGCTGCAGGCTTGATCCCCAGTGTGGGGCTTCCAGGAGGCAGCTGATCAATGAGTCTCTCTCATCATTGATGTTTCTGTCTCCTCCCTTCCTCTCTGAAATCAATACAAAGCTATTAAAAAAAAAAGATCACATGGTGGAAATTCATTTTTCACAGTAGTTTGAACAAAACAGTAGTGACACAAAACAGTAGGAAATAGAAATGTATATACCAGGTGGGAAGATTGACCTAAAATATGGGAGATGGGAATGATTAAAGGAATAATTTCTGCCATTAACAAATTGAGGACCTTCGTATCAAGTTCTCTAGGCCAATGGTCGGCAAACTGTGGCTTAGCAAACTGCGGCTTGTGAGCCACATGTGGCTCTTTGGCCCCTTGAGTGTGGCTCTTCAAGAAAATACTGGCTCTTCCACAAAATACCGACTTCTGTGCATGGGCCACGAAGTTTCAATCGCACTGTACGTGCGTGCCTGCACGTGGTATTTTGTGGAAGAGCCACACTCAAGGGGCCAAAGAGCCACATGTGGCTCGCAAGCCGCGGTTTGCTGACCACTGCTCTAGGCTATAGAGTTATATGGATGAAAAGATGAGGCCTCTGCTTTCAAAAAAAATTAGCACAGTAGGAAGAAGGACATTTAAACATTTAATTGATGGACAGTGTGACAAATGTAATAACAGAGTATATACTGACTAGAGGCCTGGTGCACAAAATTCGTGTGCAGGGTGGGTATCCCTCAGCCCGGCCTGTGCCCTCTCGCAATCCAGGAGCCCTTGGGGGATGTCCGACTTATGGCTTAGGCCCAGGGCAGCTCCTGTGTTGAGTGTTATCGGGCTGAAATCAGCTCTCTGACATCCTCTGAGATGTCCCGGATTGCGAGAGGGTGCAGGCCAGGCCGAGGGACCCCACCGGTACATGTTCAAGGCTGAGGAGGGATGCGGGAGGTTGGCCAGCTGGGAAGGGACTGCGGGAGGGTTCCAGGGCATGTCTGGCCCGTCTCACCCAGTCCTGATTGGCCAGACCCCAGCAGCAAGCTAACCTACTGGTCAGAGTGTCTGGCCCCTGGTGGTCAGTGCACTTCATAGCGAGCGGTTGAGCAACCTTAGGATATCATTAGCATAGTATGCTTTGATTGTTTGAATGGATGACTGGACACTTAGCAGTGAGGACACAAATTAGGGACTATAAATTGTTTAAATTTAAGAAAAATTTCTTAGGTCTTCACTGGGT
The DNA here is from genome assembly GCF_963259705.1 of Myotis daubentonii. Classification (NCBI taxonomy): domain Eukaryota; kingdom Metazoa; phylum Chordata; class Mammalia; order Chiroptera; family Vespertilionidae; genus Myotis; species Myotis daubentonii. Next base: position 55,538,167 of record NC_081844.1, read on the forward strand.
TGTGTTTGCTAAACTAGACTCAGAAATATGAGTCTTCTGTCAGGATATGGCAGAAGTTATTTGTTGACTGAATAATGACAGTTTTTATGGTAATGGAGGTAATACCTATTTAAGGCTAAATTTGGAATTGTTTCTGTCTTTTGCTTCAATTAAAAAAAGTTTCTACTTATAAATCTCTGTTGCCACGTGGTGTTGAATAGAAAGAATTGTGACCCCAACCTGGTCATAATTTATTTTTCTATTACCGTTCATCCAATGGATGGATGAAGGATTAGTCAGCTTGATAATTGAACTTGTAACTGCTTAAAAAGCTTGTTGTGTATTAAATGATTAAAAAGCTTGTTAACTGGTAGATTTTAATGTTATCCAAATTATAAAGGGTGTTTAAAAACGCATTATAATGTATTTTTTTATTGACTTGGTATAAAGTTATCCTTTTTGTTTGAACCTTGTATCTAAAAAAAAATTCCTATAAATGGTTATTTTCTTTTATAGGTGGTAGATCATCAAATGCAAAATTGCCCTCAGTTCCAGCAGTTGGTTCAGTTCCACAGGACCAAGTTTCAAATATGAGGTATTCAAGCTACTGATCTGGATGTTTGTGATTTATTACTTAAAAAATGTCTACATATAGTTACTTAAAAGAATTATGTTGTTTCTATTTTTAAAAACTTACATGACATTTAGTAACTTGCAAATATTTAAGGGGTTTTATTTTTTTTTGTTGACTTTTAGAAAGAGAGAGGGAGAGAGAGAGAGAAACATTGATGTGAAAGTGAAGCATTGATCAGCTGCTTCCTGCAGATCCCCCACCTCTTTAAAGATGAGATGTAAAAGTTGCATGAGAAGTGGCTGTTTGTGATTAGTAAATGCTACATGCATAGCAAATATTTAATTACACAGATAATAGCTTGTGGCTTATTTTTCATAGGATTGTAAACTGAAAGTTTAAAATTTGCTGTTCCTCTTCCATAAATAAATTGCTGATAAAAAAAAAAGTTATAGCCAATCAACCAAAGCCACAGTAATATTGAATTATAGATAGGCTTTTTTTTTTCCCTTTCTGTCATTAGTGTTGTTTAATTGGGAATATATTTTAAATTCTAATTTGGAATTCTGCGACTATTTTCCACCACTAGAACCCTTGTGGCTGAGTTCTTAATCCTTACCACAGCTGGAAAATTCATAGCACTCCACAAATATAGTCACTTTAGGTGCTTCAAGTCTAGGCTTGCAGTTGTGGTATCATTCTATCTCAGTGGTTCGCAACCTTCTGGCCCCTTAAATACAGTTCCTCATGTTGTGACCCAACCATAAAATTATTTTCTTTGCTACTTCATACTGCAATGTTGCTACTGTTATGAATCATAATGTAAATATCTGATATGCAGGATGGTCTTAGGCAACCCCTGTGAAAGGGTCATTCGACTGTGAAAGGGGTCACGACCCACAGGTTGAGAACCACTGTCTTATCTAATAAAGAGGGAATATGCTAATTGACTGCCCCACCCTCAAAGATGGCATCACCCACAGCCAAAAAGGAGGGAATATGCTAATTGACTGCGCTGCCCTCAAAGATGGCAGCACCCACGGCCAATAAGGAGGGAATATGCTAATTGACTGCGCCACCCTCAAAGATGGCAGCACCCACAGCCAATAAGGAGGGAATATGCTAATTGATGGCCACGCCCTCAAAGATATCAGCATCCACAGCCACATGATGGCCAGCAGGGGAGGGCAATTAGGGGTGACCAGGCCAGCAGGGACAGGGCAGTTGGGGGCAACCAGGCCTGCAGGGGTTAGGGTTAGGGCTAAATGGCCATGCCCTCAAAGATGGCAGTGCCCACAGCCACAAGATGGCCAGCAGGGGAGGGCAATTAGGGGTGACCAGGCCAGCAGGGACGATGCAGTTGGGGGCGACCAGGCCTGCAGGGGTTAGGGTTAGGGTTAAACGGCCATGCCCTCAAAGATGGCAGCGCCCACAGCCACAAGATGGCGGCGCCCAGTCCCCTTAGCCCCACTGGGGCAGCAGGCATGCCGCAAGGCTGGGCCCACCCCGAGCGTCTGCTTCCAGAGTCCCCCAGTCCAGGTAACCAGGGCCGGCTGAGGCTTGTGCTGCTGGCAGTGGCTGCAGCAGAGGTGTGATGGGCGTCACCTTCCCCTGATCGCCGGTCGCCTCCCGCCCCTGAGGGCTCTTGGATTGTGAAAGGGGGCAGGCCGGGCTGAGGGACACCCCCCTCCAGTGCTTGAATTTTCATGCACCAGGCCTCTAGTCGGGTATAAGAGGCTCTAAGACAGCCGTTCTCAAACTGTGGGTCGCGACCCCTTTGGGGGTTGAATGACCCTTTCACAGGGGTCACCTAAGACCATCGGAAAACACATATATAATTACATATTGTTTTTGTGATTAATCACTATGCTTTAATTATGTTCAATTTGTAACAATGAAAATACATCCTGCATATCAGATATTTACATTACGATTTATAACAGTAGCAAAATTACAGTTACGACGTAACAATGAAAATAATTTTATGGTTGGGGGGTCACCACAACATGAGGAACTGTATTAAAGGGTCACGGCATTAGGAAGGTTGAGATCTACTGCTCTAAGAGATAAGTAAATACCTGGAAAGAGATGGTTATTCACAACAGAATTTTCCAGCGGTAATGGTTTCAGTAGCAACTCTAGTTGGTAGTATGAATAGGAAGTAGTCCTTATGTGAATAGTACGTAAGTAGTGACTGTTTGTGTATATGTTTGGTTTATAAGTTAGAAACTAAAGGTGTGGGTACCTCTGAATTTTCTGAAAGGCAGAGGGTTTTTTTTTTAAACTCATTAAGTATGTATGTGTATGTGTACATATGTGTTTATTTGTGTATTCATATTTATATGAGTATATATGTTTAGTCAAAAATACATTAATATGTAAATTGAAATTATTATAAATGTGTCAGTAAAGTATACTGTTTTCAAATGAAAAGTTGTTCAGATTATATTAGAAACAAATTCTTTCAGAGGTAGGTATCAGTGAAAAGAACGTAAACTGATTATTTCGGTTCATAACCATTTATTGAGTCTCTATTATATGCTGCAGTTGAGAACTTAGAAATGAAGACTGTTCTTGAACTGGAAGTGCTGATGGTTTGGTGGTGAATAAACAAATAAGATAAGGATTTGATAGAGTTTGTTTAGGTTATTAGGCTAAAATCGAGTGATCTGATCTGGCTAATTATAAGACATCTAACAAGAGCTGATTCTTGGAGTGGTTGTTTGTCAAGACTGGGGGGTGGCTATAGAAAACAGAATAAAACAAGGATAGTCCAGGCAGAAGGAATGGTATGCATAGCGATAATGAGTCTTTAGTTGGCTTTTAATTTTTCATTGCTGTGGAAATGTATTTTAAAAACTAGAAAATTGTTAAACTCTACTGAATAGTTCAGGGAACCTAACATCTTTACATTAGTATTACAGAGAGGCTTGAACATGCTTTGGAAAAGGCAGCTCCCCTTCTGCGAGAGATTTTTGTGGATTTTGCACCTTTTCTTTCTCGGACACTTCTGGGTAGCCATGGACAAGAGCTACTTATAGAAGGAACAAGTAAGTGGTTCTTCTTTATTTCATTTTATATAAACATATTTAAATTGCAAGATTAAGGACTTAAATGGATAATAAGAGATGCATGGATTTTTAATTTTTTTAGTGTTTTCAACTTTTAACAAGGTTTCTCATAGTCTCTATCTTTCAAAAAATATGTCACACCTCCTATTCTAATCTATTAATTTTTTATCAGTGATTTGAATGAAAGAGAAATTTATAAACTGAACCGAGGAACTAAGAGTTGTTGTTTTTTAAAAATTAACTATGAGAATAGAGAATTGGAGAGACTAGTGTTATCATAATTAGTGGGACATTTACCTGGGGTTTTACTTGAACTTAAGATCCTTATTAGGAAAATGAGGAATGCATTTTTAGTCTATATTAGTAGCATTCTTTTTACAAACATTTAGAAATAACAGTAGTATTGTACATTATCCTGCTTACATCATACATAGATTACTGGGTCTTTTCTATATAGTAAAACTTGAAAAGTGTTAACCTAGATAGCATGCAGAAGTAGGTTACTGAGAGAGTTGAAAACCATGCTATTTGTGGAATGGATGAGGAATATTGGGACATTTTAAAAGTTTATTTTACATAGGGCACCTGCCATGTAGTAAATGTCTTCAAATATTAAAGAGGGTAACTGAACCAAGTGGAAGTAAACTTACTTTCTTCAGACAATAGATATCAATTCAGTGGAGAAAAATTAGTTCTATTTAAGAGCTTAGTACTCTGACTTCAAAATACCAGTCTTCATCTCATAACTAATTTTTCAAAGGAGAACCTAGAGGATTTTCATCAGTGATAATGTGAAATTGATTTTTGCGTTCAAAAGTGTTTCGACCAGATGTTTGCTAAATCTGGCTTGTCTGTGCCATGGTTAATGGCTTAGGATTAGATACTTAGATTCTCCTAATCTGAAAATTTCATTATCATCTCTGCTGCAGATGTATATGGAATTGTTGCTGAACAATTTGTTTCCATATAGTCAAATAGTAGCATTGAATTTATTTGAAGAAGAAAGTTTAGGTTTTAGAAATGTTTAATTAAGTTTGGGGTGAAAATTTATTTTACCTGCTGCAAGACATAATTTATTTAGCCATGAACTGTTTGACCTAAGTAATACAATTTGAAAGGAATTAAAGTGAAAAATAGAAGGGCTTTTCCCTAAATTATATTTCACATATCAAATATTTATTTTTTAAAGTGATGTGACAATTTATCTATATTTCATTACTGTAAACTGAATGTATTAATTATAGCCTCTCGGTGTAGCAAGACATTGTTTTTTAGTTGGTTTTTGAATTTTATAGTAAACCCAACAAAATAGAATCACCTTAGATACTCAGAAGTAGTAAACTTGCCAATTCATGATCCCTCAACATTTTTAGTCAACTTTTTACTGGTGAAATCTAATAAAATAATAAGGAAGATGGTGGATTATTAATCAGCTATAAACTTGAGCAGTGTCTACTCATTGGACTGTGTTCATAAAAACAGCAAACAAATGTAAGAATTTTTATGTAACTTGTGTACATTTTTAAGGTTGTAATTTTTTGCGTGGTGTTTTTATGCATTGTAGAACAGAAAAGTTTTGAGTAGAGGTGATTGAAGTGTGGTACGGTAGAAAAAGCATTGGTCTAAAAGGCAAGAGACCTTTTATATTTATTTTTTAAAATATCTTTTTATTGATTTCAGAGAGGAAGGGAGAAGGAGAGAGAGAGAGAAACATCAATGATGAGAGAGAATCATTGATCGACTGCCTCCTGCACACCCCCAGTGTGGATCGAGCCCAGAATCCAGACATGTGCCCTTGACCAGAATCGAACCCGGGACCCTTTAGTCTGCAGGCCGATGCTCTAATCACTGAGCCAAGCCAGCTAGTGTGAGACCTTGGTTTTAATTCTGGCTTACTAGGGACCAGCTGTGAGACCAGGCACTGGTAAAGTCAGTACTTTTAAATTAAAAAAACCTTTTTTTAATTAATAAACTTTAAGCAAATATTTTAAATATTATAAAGTAGAAAATTCAATATTAGTGAACTTATTATTACCAACTACCAGAATTGTCTTTGTTTTGCCCAGTAGTTTGTTTTATTTACCTCATTTTTTTGCTTTAGTATTTAAAATAATCCCAGACATCATGTTGATTCACCCCTAAATAATTCATAAATTCATGTAACAAAGGTATTTTCTTACATAATTATAATTGCTGCTATAACACCTAATATTAATAATATAGTTCCATAAGGCCATCTAGTACTCAGCTCATATTCATTTTTATTTAAAAGATGTATTTTTATAATTTATTTTTTCTGCTTAAGATCTAAACAAACTCAATTTATTGCATTTGGTTATGCCTCCTATGTCTTTACTAGAGGCCCGGTGCATGGATTTGTGCACTGGAGGGGGGGGGGGGTGTGTCCCTAGGCCTGGCCTGCGGGGATCAGGCTGAAACCAGTTCTCTAACATCCCCTGAGGGGTCCCAGATTATGAGAGGGTGGTTCTCAGGTGACGCACCCAGGAATCAGGCTCCCTCCTTTCTGGTTCCAGGTGCGTCACCAGAGAACCACTGCTACCAAGTCAACATGGCTCGGCAGCTCCGGCATTGAGCGTCTGCCCCCTGGTGGTCAGTGTGTGTCATAGCTATTGGCCGGCCAGCTGATCGCTTAGGCTTTTATATATATAGATTAATATCAAATAGTTTGTCCCTATTTCCCCTTTGTTTTCATGCTGTTGACCTATTAAAGAAATCTGGTTGGTTGGTTGTTCTGTAGAATGTTACATGATTTGGTATTATGGCTGCTGCTTCTTGGTTATGTCCTCTAATGGTTTCTCTATCCCATGTATTTTCTGATGACTAGAAATTAGATTTAAAAGTTTAATTAGATGTAATACTTCATAGTATATCATGTGTAGAATCACACATTTTCTAATTGCTTACATTCTTATTAAAACTTCGAATAATGTTTATCACCATCCCATTCTTTCTGTAAATTATTTAAGGTGATTAAAAATGTGTGTGGGTATGTGTATGTGTATGTGTATGTGTGTGTGTGTGTATGTGTATATATATATATCTATATATCTATATCTATATATCCATATCCCTACCTGATTTGGCTCAGTGGATAGAGCGTCAGCCTGCAGACTAAAGGGTCCCAGGTTCGATTTCAGTCAAGGGCACGTACCTTGGTTGTTGGTTGCGGGCACATCCCCAGTCGGGGGTGTGCAGGAGGCAGCTGATGGATGTTTCTCTCTCATCAATGTTTCTAACTCTCTATCCCTTTCCCTTCCTCTCTGTAAAAAATCAATAAAATATAATTTAAAAAATGTTTATATATATATATATATATATATATATATATATATATATATATATATATATATATATATATATATATATATGTTAAAAGTTTTGTTTTATTCCAGATGATAAATGGTCATGACTGTTTTTCATGGAATACTTGAGAGTTTAGGTAGATCAGAGGGTTCAGATGTTGCTAGTTTAATGTCCAGTAAATCATTTAATATTTATGAGTTTAATAATAAGGAAAAACAATGGTAATAGAGGTGGGATAAATAGTCTCTGGTGAAGGAATTGTAGTGGTTTTTGGTTATGAAACTCCAGAAGAGTGTAAAACTCTGGACTTAGCAATTTGGGTTTGTACTCGTTGAAGAGACTAAAATTCCATATTTTGAATAACCAAACAAAAATAAAACAACCAAACTGAACCCAACTTTCATTCTGGGAGCCTTTTAGGGAGGTGAGATGATGGGCCTAGTCAGACATCTGAGCCTACATTAACTTGTTCTCTTTCTAATAATTGGTACAATAATAGGATGTGTGTGTATATGAAATAAAAATGATACTTCTGCACCAACTTACAACTTGACTGCAAATGTTGTCTTATGGTCTTCCTTTGGATAACTCTTGGAGTATGAATGTAAATCTGAAGACTGGATTTAGTGGTTTATAATTCATTATTGCTTTGTCATATATGCAGCCAGTGTCATTCAAAGGCAAAAATTTAGGTAAAAAATAGAGATGTGATTAAGTTGTGAAATCTCAGACACAGTCCTTTATTGGGATTATTTCCTGTTTATACACTCCCAAGGATCTACATTTGTGGTTGCTGTGTCAGTTTCCTCTGGGCAGGGAGCTTCATAATAGAGGTCTAATATAAGGTATCTTTCATCTTCTGATGCTCTTTCTTATTTAAAACTTAACGTACTATATCCATCCTGGTCCCACTCCCCATCTTTTACAAATATACAAAACCCCACTCCAGTAAACTTATGAATTGTTTAATCAAACTATGAAATGATATTTGACATTTTACTATCAACTCACTGAGTAGTGCATATACTTGTTGCTGAATCTTCACATCCAACTACGTAGCATCAACCTTCTGGTTTGCTAACCTTTATTATTGAGAAATAAGACTAAAATGTATAATTATTTTTATGTCTATAAATACTGAACTAAGCTATGATCTTTTGTAAAGGGGACAAAAGGTCACCTATAACTTTAAAACTTTGGATGGCCCAAGATTGTTTTTATTATAATTGTTCATTATCTGAGTAGATAGAACAGACCTGTACCAGATGACAGCCCAAATACTATGCTGTAAAACAAAAGTTGGTAGCAATTCTGATAACACTAGAATCGAGCAATAAGAATAATTACCTACTTATAGAAAGATCTGATTTTACTTGCTGGAAGTAGTGGATTTTATAGTTGAAACTAGAGGCCTGGTGCACAAAAATTTGTGCACTTGTGTGGGGGTGGTATCACTCAGCTAGGCCTGCGCCCATTCACAGTCCAGGACCCCTTGGGGGATGTCCACCTGTCGACTTAGGCCCACTCCCCGGGGGATCAGGCCTAAGCTTGCAGTCAGACATCCTTCTGGCAGCCAGGGAGCCCTCGGGGGATGTCCAACTAAAGGCTTAGGCCCCCAAGGGATCGGGTCTAAACCTTTAGTTGGACATTCTTAGTGCTGCCACAGAGGTGGGAGAGGCCCCTGCCACCACCACTGCGCTGGCCAGCCATGAGCCAGCTTCTGGCTGAGTGGCACTCCCCATATGGAAGTGCACTGACCACCAGGGGGCAGCTCCTGCATTGAGCATCTGCCCCCTGGTGGCCAGTGCGTATCATAGTAACCGGGCATTCTGCCATTTCGTCAATGTGCATATTAGCCTTTTGTTATTATTATTATTATATAGGATGTCCCTATTTCCCCCTTTTTGCCCCCTCTACCCAGCTCTTGCCCCCACTTCTTTCTGGCTATCACCATACTGTTGTCTGTGCCATGGGTTGTACATATATTTTCTTTAGCTAATCCCTTCTTTAAATTCACTTCTTTAAATTTTTATACTATCTAATAAAAGGCAAAAAGGGTAATTGACCATACCTTTGCTACGCTTCCCATTGGGTAATCAGGGTGATATGCAAATTAACCGCCAACAAAGATGGCAGCTGGCAGCCACGCAGCTGAAGTGAGCAGGAGGCTTGCTTGCTCCAGTGATGGAGGAAGCCAAGGTTCCCCACCTGCTGCGGCCCGGCTCTGAGCTCCAAAAGCAACACAGTTTCAATTATAGAAGCTAAACAAACCCCAGATACCTGCTTTCAGCAGGCCGTGGCCTCAGAGCTGGAGCAAGCAAGAGCCAGCACTCAGCTCCAGTGACGGCAACAAAGTTTCAATTATAGAAGGTAAATAAATCCCAGAATAAAAAAAAAAAAAGAAAAATAGGAGAGGCTGGGAGCTTCAGTCCTGGCCAGCCTGAAAATGGCCCTCAGCCCCTTAACCAGACTGGCCAGGCACCCTAGTGGGGACCCCCACCCTAAAGGGGTGTGGCCAGCTGCAAACAGCCATCAGCCCCTCATCCAGGCTGGCCAGGCACCCCAGTGGGGACCTCCACCCTGAAGGGGGTGTGACCAGCAGCAAACAGCCATCAGCCCCTCACCCAGGCTGGCCAGGCACCCAAGCTGGACCCCCACCCTGATTCGGGACACCCTTCAGGGCAAACCAGCTGGCCCCCACCCATGCACCAGGCCTCTATCCTATATAGTAAAAGGGTAATATGCAAACTGATCCTAACAGCAGAACGAGTGGGAATAACTGGTTACTATGACACACACTGAACACAAGGGGGCAGACGCTCAATGCAGGAGCTGCCCCCTGGTGGTCAGTGCGCTCCCACATGGGGGAATTCTGCTTAGCCACAAGCCAGGCTGATGGCTGCCAGTACAGTGGTGGTGGTGGAAGCCTTTCCTGCCTCCTCAGCAGCGCTAAGGATGTCTGACTGCAGCTTAGGTCTGCTCCCCGCTGGCAGGTGGACATCCCCTGAGGGCTGCCGGGCTGCCAGAGGGATGTCTGATTGCCAGCTTAGGCCCAATCCCCTGGGGAGCAGGCCTTCATCCAGCAGGTGGTCATCCTCCAAGGGGTCCCAGACTGCGAGACGGCACAGGCCGGGCTGAGGGACCCCCTCCCCCCCGAGTGCACAAATTTTTGTGCATTGGGCTTCTAGTTTTCAGATAAGTGCTTATAACTCCACTATTATATATTTTCTATTATATCATTTACAATTAAGATATTTTTTAATTGAACCCTTGTAAATTTTAGCACAATTTAATACATTGTGCTACAAGCAATTAGGAGATTTTTCATGTAATGCATATACATTTCAATTAATATTTTATTAATTTTAATTTTTTAATATTTTAATTTGAAATAATCTCATACATGTAAAAAAACTTATAAAATACTATAGCATATTATATGTACCCTTCACCCAATTTCTTGGTGTTAATAATTTAAACATAACCATATACAACTAATAAAATTTGGAATATAGTTTTCTTATAATCTCTTTAATGTTACTTAATCCATTTACTTTGTTTTTGTTAATCTTCACCCAAGGATATTTTTCCATTGAATTTTAGAGAGAGTGAATGGAAAGGGAGAGACACATTGATTGGTTGCCTCCTGCACATGCTTTGATAGGGACTTGGGATCAAGCCAGCAACTGAGGTACATGCCCTTGACTGATATCAAACCTGGGACCCTTCAGTCCATGGGCCAATGCTCTATTGACTGAGCAAAACAAGCTGCAGCTTAATTCATTTACTTTTAATCTATATGTGTCTTTATATTTAAAGTGGGTTTTGTTTTTGCTTCATCCTCATAATCTGTCTTGGCTCTGGGGCTTCTGGGTCCGGCCTGCCTTGCTGTCGGGACCCGATTGGGTCTGGGGCGGCAAGGTGGGGCCGGGTCCTGGGGCTTCTGGGGTGGGGATGCCTTGCCGCCCGAGACCTGCCGATCGGGTCCCGGGTGGCAAGGTGGGGCCGGGCCTGCCCTGGATGGCAGTGCGCTGGTGGTTCGCGCTGTCCCACCCTGCCTGCAGTATGCAAGTTAGTTGCCATCTTTGTTGGCGGTTAATTTGCATATCATGCTGATTAGCCAATGTGAGGTATAGTGAAGGTTCGGTCAATTACCATGTTTGTCTATTATTAGATAGGATATATGGAACTTCCTGTAGTTAGGTTATATTCTATGAACATTGACAAGGTTTCAGACCAGGAGAGGGCTTCACCAGCAATGAAGAGTGGAATATTGCTGTGCCCTTTCTTTCAGCCATGTCATTTGTCAGAGAAGGTATGCTCCTCATATCTGTAGGGAAACCACAATTTAGTTAGTGACCTGCTTGCTTAATGAAACCATGAGACATTTAGAAAAAATGGTTCTAACTTTTCTAAAAGGTGAAGGGAGTGAGCAACCTGTTTAACTTAAATGTTGTTTGTAAGGCTGAAGAATGCCAACATGTGTCATCGAAAGGTATGAGGGATCATGACTAAAATAAGGAAGAAGAAAGAACTAGAGCAAGGAGACTAAAGAAAGGGAATAAAATGGGATGTGGTGCCTGTAAGAAAGATAGAAGGTAATTCTGTAAATTGTGTGAGGGCCACCAGTAATTATTTTAATTGTTAATCCCTGGAAATTTAACTTGTGTTTGCCTAGAACAGCCGTGGGCAAACTACGGCCCGCGGGCCAGATCCAGCCCGTTTGAAATGAATAAAACTAAAAAAAAAAAAAGACCGTACCCTTTTATGTAATGATGTTTACTTTGAATTTATATTAGTTCACACAAACTCTCCATCCATGCTTTTGTTCCGGCCCTCCAGTCCAGTTTAAGAACCCATTGTGGCCCTCGAGTCATAAAGTTTTCCCACCCCTGGCCTAGAACAATGTAGAAAAAAAATTACAATTTTTCTGATTATTAGTAATCTAACTTAGTAATTTAGTGCCTTTAATTATTGGCATTGCTTTTTAAAGCTACTGTTACAAAATGTTTTTTGAGTTAACTACTTTAGATTTTATTGGTAATCAAAACTAAAGAATTCTTCAGATAATTGTATAGCATTTCCTTCCTGAGATATTTTTGGTGAACCCAAATGAAACATAGAAGAGCAAATGTAAATGAATTTATTTATAAGAAATCAAGAATATATAACAGACAACGGCTTGCACTTCTGTTAAGGTTTAGTGTGAGGTCACAGGTCAAGGTACTAATAAGAGTGTTTGGGATGTCTGCTGCCATGAAACAAAATGGAAACTTGATTGATAGCTAGAGGGTTGAAGGGAGAGAGTGTGGTGGAGAAAGCAAAGGTCAGGGAGCCATTTCCCTTCTCTGCATGTATAACAATCACCTCTCCCCAAAACTGAATGTAGATGATATTGATCAATATGGCATATGTTGTGCACATTTCTTTGAGTATTGTGAAATGTCATTATATATGAAGTTGTAACAAATGTTTTAGTAGTTTGAAAGCTGAAATGAAATAGTTTATAAAAAAATTTGGTTGGTTTGATGCCAAGTTTAAAGCAATTACAGAGTACCTTATTTACTCGTAAAGTGTGTATGTTTTTGGTTCTTATCAAGACATGCTAAATTTTATATTAAAACCCAATTTGGGCAAAATTGTATAACAAATAAATTCCTCATATTTGTTTATTACTTTGTAATTTTTTAAAATTCTCTTTAAAATAGGTTTGGTTTGCATGAAGTCCAGTAGTTCAGTTGTGGAGTTGGTTATGCTACTGTGTTCACAGGTGAGTGACAAAAATAATGTTGATTTAAAAGTGAATTCTCACATGAATTATTTTACAAGGAAATTATAATGGTTTTATTAGAAATTTTTGTTATAATAGAGTTTGGAGTTTCAAAATAATGTTATTTGTATTACAAGAGGATTACTCCTTGTCTTTGATATTAATAGATAACTTTGAAGTTAGAACAGAGATAAATTGGATAGATGAAATAGAAACAGCATTTTAGGGTCACATTAAAAATGTTCACATCAAATGGTCTTGAGATGGCTGAATATTTTTGTTGTGTGTATTAAGGCTATAGAAACAGATTTATTTCTGTATCTTGTGGAGTACCACTCTTGACTCTCCTGGGAATAGTGGGTTTACTTCCCTTTTGTGCAGAGGTTATAAAATGAGTAATAAATAATTTTGAATTCTTGTCATTGCTAATTATTTTGGACATGCAGAAGAGATTTGGGAAAACATCAACAAAATATGGCAGCCATCATAAGATGTAGTAAATAAATTTCTAAAAGCAAAATTACTTTCAGTGTCAGGAACCTTATATCTCATGTGGTAAATTTTAATGATTTCTTAAAAACTTACATTAAAATCATGTATCCTGTAATGTTTTCTTTTTTGTTTTTCAATTAAATAGATGAATGTTTTTATTGAGAGTTTTCTTTGTAACCTTTTAAAAATGATATCTTGCTGGTAGTAAATTCCCCTACTTAAAACTTTAAAATAGCCTTTTTTAATAGGAAGGGTATTGGTCTAGAGGTCAAGGGTTCTGACCCATTTCAAAACCTTTGACCTTCATTTACAACTCTCATGGTTTACTTGCCTGACGAATAAGGATAATGCAAAATTAATGTTTCTTTGCATCGATTTATTCATTTTAGTGTCTGTATTGCCAAATTTACTTAGACTGTGCTGATGGACATTTCATGAATACAAATTAAAGAATCATAGAAGGTGTGAAAAATCAATACTATGCATTGTCAATAAAATGCAATAAGAACAATTACTTCTAGAGATTACACTTAATGGATTTTTATAATGAACTTGTGAGGAGTAGTTATGTTTCTAGTGGGCTTATTATTCTTAGATTTAGTGAGATTCATGTTTTGTAATTTAATCATCTTTTAAAGAAAACTTCTTTTCTTTAAAAGCTGCCTGGATAAAATTTCCCATTAAGTAATCTGAATTGAAATAATTGCATGATTATTGCTGGGATGGTAGTTACCATATGCCATTTTTGTACTGATATGAAATTACCCTTACTTTTAAGAAGCATTTGCTTGCAGTTTTGTATGTTTCTTCAAAGCAGTATGAGACTATTGTTTATAGTGATATAATTTTTCATAGGTGAATTTTGTTCATGAAGTTTCACTTTCTAGTGTAAAAGAATTGAATGCATTCTTGATACAGGAAAGCTATTTCAGATATAGTATATTACATAGTTGAATGCAGAAGCTGAAAAGATAAAGGAATGACATGTTTTAATATACCTATTTGTCATGTATGTCACAGTGCTGTTTAATATTAATCCCATCAGATGGGATATGACGCTTACTTAGTAGAGTAAGTTGCAAAAGTCAGATAGTTTCAAGGTTTTTGTTTGAATAAAATACATTATTAGTTATTTGAAGTCCTTCACATTTTTTATGAGTTCTTCAAAAGTCCCATGGTATTTCTATAAGATGTTGCACAGTGTGAAAAATGATGTGAAAAATGAAGCCAGAATTAGCTCCAGATGTATACAGATTGTTCCAGGGTGATAATTACATTTTTCACTTTGAATTTTCCTAATTCAAAGAGGTCAGATTGGCAATCACAAAAGTGATTTATTTTGTTAAGAAGTGAACTATCTTTTTCCACATGAAAGCTTAAGAGATATGAAATTGAATTTGAAGTCGACATTTTGCAGATACTGGGTGGGGATGCCTTGAGTTTGATTGATAATTTTTTTTAGTCTGAGATAGGATGGGAAGTGAAAAGCTAGCATCCTGCTAAAATTTTAATTAATTTTTTAAGAGGAGATGGAGAGGATTGAGTGCCAAAGATCGAAAGATCAGGTCAAAAACTCCTTTTTTAATCACATAAATAATGGGATATGCTTATGAACTTAATATCTGCAAATTTGATTTAAAACTTTACAAATTAGTTGGTGTTAATTTCATGACAGTCAGCCATCTTCTGATTATTTTTCTTGAATTCATTCAAAGCTTATATTTTTACATCCTTTTAAACATTTTGCTAAAAATTATCCACATTTTATTACAACAGAGAGTATAGAGTCTAAATTTAAGAAATGAGGAAATGATCATACTTAATTTGCTGTCATTAAGAACAAACAGGGCACTATATAATTTCTTAAAGCTTCAAGTAAGGATTATATTTTTCAATATCCAATCAATTAATAGGTTGATGGGAACCTTGTCATATTTTATCCCATTTAAGTCTTAACCTTATTTAGGCAAAATGTTATTTAATTTTGAAAAGCTTTCTTAAAATACTCAGCATTAAATTTTTGAGTAAAAACATACATTTAAGGTTTATTAAATTAGGTTTAATCATGTATCAAATTCCATATAAAATAAGAACTACTTAAGCTCCTCTACATGATTTATATCTTCTTTAAAATAAGACTGTCTACTTTCTTTAGAAAACTGTGTACTCTCTGATGTACAGAAGAAAATTGAACAAGTTCTCAATTATATTTCAGATTCAGCTTTTCACAAACATGTAACTTATTTCTTCCTGGTATTTGTTGTGTAGGTGCATAAACTTCATAGAAATCTATAAGAATTTAAAGAAAATGTTAAATAGTTCAAGTAATATTACTCTAGTGTTGTGTAAAGTGTTTGTATCTTGCTCATTTGACATTAATATTATTTTTGAAAGAATTGACATTGCATTCAAGGCCACTTTATAAAAGCGTTGTGTTGCTCATCCTAATTCAGTCTGACATACATTCCAATAACACTACCTCCCTTCTTGGGTTTAAAGCTAAATTTATGACTGTGCATTGTGAAGTGCATCATTTAAAAATGGTTTCAACCCAAAACATCTAATAAATAAATAATGTGTATGGCTACTCAGTAGTAGACTTTCTAGACTAGAAATCATTCCATCGGATACTCAACAGTCCACTATCGGGGAGGGTTGTCAGATAAATCTTCTGGTAGCTGCACTCATGTCCTGTAAATCACATATTATTGTCTGAGCCTTCTGCCAGGTCATCTATTCTTTTCCCATTTATCAGAAATGCATGGAGTATATAGAAAAACTAGAAGTACCATGTAGTCTGGCCTGGCATCCTGTCTGAGTAATTAATCAGCAACAAAAGTTAATTTAAAATACTGTGTTAATTTGATTTTTCTTTAAAAATTTTTATCAATATATGTAGATTGTTGTTATGGGAAATATTTTATTCACATGAAGGTGATGATATAAAGGTTGGTCATTTTTGATTCAAGGGTTTCTTTCTATACCTCTGAATTATGAATTTAAAAATGATAATATTCATACTATGAGCCATATGTCACTATTGTTATGATTCTTTTGTGTCAGTTTTGTGCTTTGAATTTTTTTGAATTGAGTTTTTTTTTTTAAATCTTTATAGAAAATTTTCCTCTCTTCACTCTCCTATAATTTCTCCATTCTGGTTTCCTTTTCCTTTTTGAATTTATCCTTTGTAAATTCGTGATATTAACATTACTACTCTTGACTTTTTACTTTATGACCTTTTCCTTTTTATAGCTGGGATGAGTGTTTTGAGTATAGTAGATAGTTTAAACAAACCCAGGTGGGACAGGAAGCAAACCAACTCTACTGTGGCACAAAGATGTCCTTTGTTTTTAGGTCCCTCTTACTGTGTAGACCTCATTTCTTACAACATTGTTCTGTTCTCAAACTATGCTGAACTGCTTAAAGTTACCCAAATATACCATCATATTTTTATGTCTTGGTATGTGCTTTTTCTTTCATTAACATCTCCCTCCTTCAAATTTGGTGACTAACTGCTAGCTTCTTCACATCATTGAGAACTCAGCTTAATTATTCTCCTCTCAGATTCTCATATATGTACTCAGTAGCTTGTCTCCAGTTTGGTGCTCATCATAGAATATACCACAAATTTTTTAAGTATACATAGGCTAGTTTATTTATTTGTTTTTATTGTCAGTCTTTCTGTACTCTAGATACTATGAAGGTAACAGCTATTTCTGTTTGGCCTATTAAAGTATACTTAGTACCCAGCAAGTTCTTGGCACATGATGGCTACCCAATGAATATTTAATAAGTTGATCATTCAGCTACCAGCCAATTTGCAATCTCTTGTGGAAAGGTTCTTGGACTCCTCTCTTCCCCACACTCTAAGCCTAGTGAGGGACTGACCCAAAGCATTCACTGACTCATATTATGGTAATTTTATTCTTTATTTAAATTGCCTGTGATTTTTATTTCTCTCCCATTAAACTGGAAGTACCTTGAAGACAAACACTATGTTTTGTTTCCTGTTGTATCTCCAACATTCAGCATATAATTACTATTTAATCAGATAGTTATATAATTGTATAAATATCATTATTTTTATTAAATGTATTGAGGTAACATTGGTTAAAAAGATCATATAGATTTCAAGTGTACATTTCTTTGATACATGATCTGTATATTGCATTGTATGTCTACCACTCAAAGTCAGATCATCTTCTGTCACCATATATTTGGCCCCTTTATCCTTCTTATTTATTTATTTATTTTCTTTTTCTTTTCTTTTTCTTTATTGATTAAGGTATTACATATGTGTCCTTATCCCCCCATAGGCCCCACCCCCCACCCCCTCGCTCATGCCCTCACCCCCCTGGTGTCTGTGTCCATTGGTTAGGCTTATATGCAGGCATACAAGTCCTTTGGTTGATCTCTCCCCCTTACCCCCACCCTCCCCTGCCTTCCCTCTGAGGTTTGATGATCTGATTGATGCTTCTCTGTCTCTGGATCTGTTTTTATTCATTAGTTTATGTTATTCAATATATTCCATAAATGGTCCCCTTTATCCTTTACTTCTCCCCTGGACTCCTTTCTTCTGGTAACCACCATACTGTGTCTGTGTCTATGAGTTTCATTGTTATATCCCACATATGAGTGAAATCATATATGGTTCTTAGCTTCTGACTAATTTATTTTGCTTAGCATAATATTCTTCAGGTCCACCCATATTGTCGCAAATGGCAGTATTTTATTATTGAGTAGTATTTGATAGTATATATGTACCATATATTTATCCAATCATTTGTCAAAGGACACTTTGGTTGTCTCCATGTCTTGGCCACTGTGAATAATGCTGCAATGAATATAGGGGTACGTATATCTTTGCAAATAAATATTTTCGAGTTTTGTGGGTAGATACCCACAAGAGGGATTGCTGGCTCATATGGTAATTCGTTTATTAATTTTTCAAGGAACTACCATACTGTTTTCCATAGTGGCTGTATGAGTTTACATTCCCATCAGCTGTGAATGATCAGGATTAATAGATACTAAAGTTCTCAAAACATTTTCTCAATTCTTTCTAGTACCTCTAATTTTCCTTCGTTGGATTTGTGGTAGCCATGTGCTTATTTGCTATCCAGATGTTCCAGTATAGCAAATTCCAATGTGTGTACTGTGTGATGATAATGGATGTTGTGTGGAGAAAAGCATACAGTGCTGAATAAGTTTGGAAAATGTTGGTTTAAATTTAATTAGGTTTCTATCCTGGAACACCTCTGAAATTCTTTAGTAAATATGTGTGTGTGTATAGGTATGTATGTAATAATGTAATGTTGACTCTGTAATAGGAATAAAATTAGTATATTTGATCACAGAATCCTTTTTATAGCCATAGTATGTTTGGATAATTTTTGTAAATTATAATTTGGCAAGAGCTGCTATTACATCAGAAATGAGATAATGAATAATGCAGGAAATGCCTCTTTTTAAGTATTGTGCTTCTGTTTTTCTCTGCTTCTCCAATCACAGTGATTAAATAAAATAAATAGATATGCAAAATTATAGCCAGCATTTTCTTCATAAAACAGTGATTATTTTTGCTTCATTCAGAAGGAATTATCTCAGCCACTTGTTCTCTCCTTTGTAGGTTAATTTGGACACAATTTATATGTGGTTTCTGAATCACTTCTAAAGATCTATTTCTTCCAATTTATATGTTGTTTCTGAAGAAATAGATCTTTAAAAGTGATTACAGTAAGAGTTGGTATTCTTCCTAGAGCAACTTAAGTTTAACCAGTTGTGTCGCTGTGTGTGTGTATTTTTTACACTATTTATGCAGATTTAACCCTAAGTTTAATATTGAATAGATCTCACTATTTTTTCTTTGTGTGCTTAAGGAGCTTGCATGGCAACGATCTGCAAAATGCATTAAATATTGAAATTTATACTTTGATATATTGTAAATAAATAATTTTATTTCCTTTGTAACCAGCCTAACCTTTTTCAATGTAACTAGGATTTTAGGGGCAATTGGCTTCTTAAAGAACAGTTTATATGTAGTATGATCCTGCTAGGATCAATATAATTTAATATTTCAACCTTTTCATAATGTTATCTCTTCTTTTGGATATGTTTATAACTCATCCTTAGCATGTACGTATAGAGTTAATGGATGTACATTGATTGTGACTAAGTTTTGTTATTGTCAGTGCTTATGACCTTTTGATTATGAATGGTTGAAAATCAGTAGGGTAGTGATTAACATCAGGATAAAAAATAGGCTTCTAGTACGATCACTTAGTTTTGCTTTACAGCTGCTGAGACCGCTTTATCCTTAAAATCACAAAGGCTGTTTAATATTGAAATGCTCAGAATTACCTTATTTTTGTGTACAATAGAAACAGTTGACCTTAGAATTAGGAACTAGATACCTTTGAAGCATGATAGGAAGTTTATGGAAGTTGGATAAGGTATCAAGATAGATTAACTGATCATGAAAATCTTAAATGCACTAAAATTTTTAAAGTATCCCAAATCAATTTAATAACTATGCTAATATTATAAAATAGTTAGGCTTTTGTTTGATTCAGAATATATAACAGATAACTTGCTTTTAAGATGCATTTGTCTTTTAAACAGCAAAAACATTAAAAACAAAATAAATGAGACTAAAGTACTTTTAAAAAATAAAATATTTAAGTTGATGGATTAATGAATATCAGTTGGTTTTTATTTGAATCTAAATGCTGACCTT
Source organism: Myotis daubentonii (assembly GCF_963259705.1). Lineage (NCBI taxonomy): Eukaryota > Metazoa > Chordata > Mammalia > Chiroptera > Vespertilionidae > Myotis > Myotis daubentonii. The sequence continues at coordinate 55,558,110 of NC_081844.1, forward strand.
CAATATTAATTTAAAGTGCTATGTTACAACCAAAGGAAAGCATAATTTAGATGCAGGATTTATTCTGAAATACAGGCATCCTGTTGATTCACTAGCACACTTGGATTTTGGAAACACAACCTTTTAAGGGAAATTTTGTGAAACTGGCCTTACACCCTGTGGCTTGGCAGTCTAGTCAGAAGGATGATACCATGCTGACTATATAACTAGATCTTTGAACATTATTCTCAAGGGTGGTAAATGCAAAACAAAGTAATATCAACTGGCACTTAATTCTGCAAACTCCCTGCTGATTGGGGTATTCAGTGAAATGAAACTCTTCCTGACAGGAAGTCAGCCTATGAGGATGGAGACGTCTGAAAATAAAGTGTGCTTTAATTTAGCACCCTGCTGTTTTTTTACAACTGGTCGTTTAAATTTGGGATTAGAAAGGGAGCTAGCAAGAAGGAAGAATACATGAATGGGAATATTCTTAGCATAACATTTTTGTTTGGTTTTACAGGTCTATGTCTCCTCAGCTACTACTGTGGGGGTTTTACTTTTTTTTTTTCTATTACTTCAACTTAATCTACTGAAGTTCAGTAGTATATTATAGAAAGGCTAAGTTAAAAGTGTAAAGCTTAAGATTGTTTTTGTTTAATACCAAACTCTGATAATTATGTGAAAACTCAGCTATATTCTCATCCACATTTTTTTCATAAGTAGTATGTAATTTAATGGATTTTAGTTAGAGTAATCAGGGTTCTTACCATCCAGATTCAATTTTCTTCTGTTCAAACTGCTTACCTAGTTTTGCCTCAGTTGGCTCTGAGATCAAATAGTTATTTAGTAATTTAGTACCCTGATATATACCATTAATATATAATACCAAAATTTAGGAAGGGACAATTATTATGTATTAGTAATTGCACATATACTCAATCTATTGTGCATTTTTAAGTCAGACAGCTCTTTCAAGTTAAGCTGCCATTTTATTATATGAGCTTCCAGAAGCATGTGTTCAATGTTTACAAAATTGAAGGTTCGAACTTTAATTTTTGCCTGAAATAAGAATCAGAACTCTAAAAGTTATATATTTGTTTCTCTAGCAGTAAATTCTTCAGATACTGGAGTTGGACAGTATCTTAAGAACTGGATGGCTGAGACCAGGAAATGCTGTGATGATAGATTTTTGAATCTTAAGAAATTTTTTCCCCTCTACCACCTATTAATTCTGCAACCATGGGCAAATTACTTCCTTTGCTTGAATCTTACTTTTTTTTTTTTTTTAAATATATTTTATTGATTTTTTTACAGAAAGGAAGGGAGAGGGATAGAGAGTTAGATACATCGGTGAAAGAGAAACATCGATCAGCTGCCTCCTGCACACTCCCCACTGGGGATGCGCCGCAACCAAGGTACATGCCCTTGACCGGAATCGAACCTGGGACCCCTGAGTCCGCAGGCCGACGCTCTATCCACTGAGCCAAACCGGTTAAGGCGAATCTTACTTTCTTATTGAGTAAAATGGATGTAATAAAAATTGTATTGGATAATATATGTAAATATATGTAGAACAGTCCATAGAGAAAAATAGGTTATAAATTAAAGTTATTAGATTCTGACTCTTAAGTGTTTTTATAGCACACAAAATCCTCCTTCTTTATTCAGTATTTTCAATGTTGCCTGTTTTCTTTTTATGAAATTAATTCGTTCATATTCTGGACTTTCAAAATCAATCCACCATTATTATTCTGCAGCATCTTTTACATTATTTTCTATCATTTTTGCAGTTATATGCCCAATCTATTCTATGTTCACTTTGAACATAGAATATTAGAACTAGAAGAGATTAATAGATTAGCAGATTTTGGCCTTTTTAATGTAGGCAACAATAATGGGTAACATTAGTATTTTCCATAGGCTCCCAATTGTGTGGTTCCCCATTTCCTTGGCTAGCTATAATGACAGCTGCTTTAGGAAAGTCAGTATAGTATACCTGAATACAAGTGAGGTTGATGTTACTATAACAGTTGTCTTAGGGTCTCTTATATACTTCACAACTTTCTAGCTTTACTACATTACTTTTAGCATACCTCTTGTGTTACCATAGTATAGAAATACTGCACTCTTCTGTCAGTTGGTGTAGTTTACTACTAATCAACTGTTTTTATTGCCAAATACATCATTACCAGAGAAGTTTGTTATGATGATTCTGAGCTTCAGACTGTCAGAGTGGGGGAGACAGGAAAGGACAAAAGGAAATATCATTTGAAAAATGCCTCTATAAAGAATCACTGATTTGGCTTATTCCTGAATTAGTGAAATGACCGATTTCCTTTCTGTTGATTTTACCCCTTTCAGTGCATACTGCCAAATTTATTTTCTTGGGAGAATCTCTTCATAGTTCTTTTCGAAGGGGAGCTGTAGTTTACTGTCTTATCAAATTCAGACATTTCTTTCTTATTTGCAAGGTCTCTGATAGCTGTTTTAATTTAGTTTATACTTATTTCTATGCTGCCTTGCAAATAGTATTCTAATATTTTACATAAACATTATATGCATCTCACCAATTTCTGGGTAGTTTACAAAAAACCCCACCAAATTCTCTAACCTTAAACCTGTTCTCCACATTCTCCTGACTCTCTCTTGTGTGCAGTGTGCTTTTACATATAGTGAGTGTGAATATATATACATACTAATGTCCTAAATATGGGTGCACAGTGCATTCTTTTTGATAGTGATTATATAATTTTGAAAGTTCTTTATTTGGAAGCTCAAGTTTTCATTAGGCATTCAAGTAAAACAGCAGTATTGTCTTTTTGGGTCAGTTGGTTTGTCAGGTTATTCTTGTTATCAGATACTACATAATTGGGGGCATATTTAATTTTGGTTTCTTACTGTTCCTTTTTCAGAGGAAAGATGATCTGTTCCTTACCCAAGAAAGCTTATACATTGACTTGATATTGCAGAGTTGTCTCACATTTATCTTCATTGCAAAGATTCCCTACTGTTGTTTTGGCACTAACTTACAAGAATAGGATTCTGTTTGGTACTATGGTAAGCTAAGGGAGAAAATAGGTTTGTCACTGGCAGTAAAAAAGCAAACTGGGGAGAATTTTTTAAAAATAAGATTTCTACTTCTTATCAGTTACTTCAATCCTGGCCTGCTGTCTTACTTACTTGGACATTTGGGAGTGCTATCATTGCTTTTCTGCTGATTATTAGAAGTTGCTCTTTGTGATACTTGTTTGTTATTAGCAGTTTAGCTGTGCAGCTTTCAGTTTCCTGGAGCCTGGTAGCTTTATACATAGCAAATTAAACTGAATTTCTGGAACCACAATTAAAACCAGTCACAACTGAATCACTATTAGAACCAACACTTGGAGCAGAAGTTGACTTGCTTGAATAATTTTCCAGCTCTTGCCATAATAGACTAATTTTTAAAAACGGTCTTCATTTCTTTTGAATTTTTTTGAACTTGTTAGCAAAGTTTACTTTTCCTCAGTTTGGTGTTTCTGTTGTTTTAATTTGGTTTCTCTAATGTGACAGACTGAAATATGGCTCTCTCAAAAATATCCATGTTAAATAACTGAAGCCCGTGAATGTTGCTTTATTCTTTGTGATCAAGAATTTTTAGATAAGGGGATACTCCTGAATTACCTGGGTGGGCCCTAAATGAGATTAGAGTTAGGCACACAGAGAAGGTGGCAGTGTGAAGATGAGCAGAGAGTGATGTAGCCACAAGCCAAGGAATGCTGACAGGTACCAGAAGCTGGAAGAGACAAGGAACAGATTCTCCCTTAGAACCTCCAGGAGTGCAACTTTGCTGATACTTTGATTTTTGGCTCAGTGAAACTGACTTTAGATTTCTCATCTCCAGAACTTAGAGAGAACAAACTTTTAAGTATTTTAAGCCACCAGATTTGTGGCAATTTGTCATAGCAGCACAGAAAACTAATCTTGTGAAGATCTGAGTGTTCTTAGAGTAGTTGCTCCTCCCTCCTTCACCTAACTGTTGAATTATAGTTTCTTTAACAAGCATCTGAATGTTTGTTATATGAAAAATTGAATCAAGTACTGTTGAGAACTCAAAGAAGTAGTGATTCCTACCTTTAAAATGTTGCACAGTAGTCAAGGAGATAAAGTCTAATTTGTGAAGTTATTTTTTTTTATTATAAAGTCAGTGTTTATTAACATACAGTTCATTTTCAAATTTTAAAAGAATCTACAGAAATGAATTACTTGTTTGTCAAACTGATGATCATTCTGGTCCAGGCACTGCCGATAATGCAAAGCAATGAAATCACAAACATCAAGAATCATTTCATTAAGGTATTTGTGTGCCCTCATTTAGTCGACTGTTGCTGGTTTTGTACTATAAACTTAAAGATGTCTGGTGGTACTTTAGAATAAGTTTTCTTTGTTCAAAGCTTAGTCTGGCTTCACCCATTATTTCAAATCAGTTCAACCTAAAAAGGAGTAAAAATTAAGTAAATTATCAGCTGTTAAATTGTATATATTTGGGGGGGGGGAACACCCAATATTTAATGAATATTTACTATGTGCCAGGCATTATATTGGGTGGGAATATTTAGTGGTTAATGATGACTATGATAGTGTGTCATGTGCCAGTAATGTATAAATACTTTAAAAACCATGCCTTCATGAAGTGTATGGTCTAGTTTATAATCTAAAAGGGAAGTAGCAACTAATAAATTGGTTGCAATTACAATAAATGCTAAGGAGGAAACCTATAGGAGCCTTAAATGACAGGGTTATGGTCTGAACATTAGTGATAACATCCGTGAGAAAGATTAAGACATGCTCCCGGTTTCCACCAATCACCCTCTTCATCTTGCTCCAGTTGTTCAATATAGTTTTTCTCTGACAACCAATGCTATATCTGCTGGGGTCCAACCCCAGCAGGTCCAGGGGTCCCCAAAGGTGTGGACGGAGTCAGCGAAGAAGGAATGACACAGAGGCAGCGTTCAGGTGATCATCGTAGTTGGGTTCTCTTGTCAGGGTCTTCAGCCAGGTTCTCCAGCCAGGTTCTGTAGCCATGTTCCCTCGCTAGGTTCTCCAGCCAGGTTCTGTCCAGGTTCTCCAGCCAGGTTCAGTCACTAGGTTCTAGTCAGGTTCTCTAACCATGTTCTATCCAGGTTATGTAGCCAGGTTCTGTCTCTAGGTTCTGTGTCTAGGTTCTGTCTAATTTGTGAAGTTATTGACCCAGAAAAAATAGCAAATAAAAATTTTTAATGGGGATGAAACAGATAGGAATAAAATACTGCCAGAGAGATGCACTGCTGATTATTTGTTTCATCAGTACTAATTTATTGGTGCAGCAAAACCAGTTTATGAAGTATTTCATCATATCACTATTGCAGTTATGTTGTAGGTCAAAGAATGGACTACATGATATTTATTCATAACATGTCTTAGAACTTTTGCATTATACTTAAAGTTGGTATCAACTAATATCTCATTAGATACATTGATAAATATTTGAAAGAGTTATGGAAACATTCTGGATTAAGGGCTTTTTCCAGGAAAGTAATTAAGCATACTATGATTGGCTACAGATTGTGGTTATGAACAACAATACCATGTAACTGTAGCATGCACTGTGTGTGTCTGAGACGTGTGTGTTTAAAATCAGGACCAAAGCTGTATAAAAGTTAGATATAGTGTGAGGTTTGCAAAACTCTAATTCTGAAGATACCATATTTCACAGCATTAACATTAAATTTAATGAAAATTAAAAAAAAGAACTTATATGCTCCTATTGAATGCTGAAATTAATGTGATGCTCTTTCATAATTATTTATTTTTTGACATAAAGCTTTGAACACTGAAATTAAAAGTTCACTTTATGTTAGCATTAAGGATTTACTCAGTGAATATATAGTATCAGTTTACAGTGGTCACTGCTCAGAGTGGAAGACCCCAAATGGTTAAACAGCAGGAGAGTTTTCTGCTTTTAGTTAAAAACTGCTGTTTTCTATGTGCCTTATTTACTACATATTTAATTCTTAATGTTGTGTGCTGTGGGATTGGGCATGCAAAAGTCAGCAGAAAGAGTTCTGGTTTTTACATCTAAAGCTATTACGTGCTGTACAATAATAAAGGCACTATTTTATTGGGTTACTTGTAATTAACTTCAGCACTAGGCATTCATATAAATCATTCGTAATCTGTTTTCTTTAGATTTTTATTCTTTTAAACTGGTTTAGCGTACTTGCTTTCTGTTATCTTTTTACGTATGGATTGAGATTGTAATTGCTTTTTGGAATTAGGCTGTCAGAAATCAACATATATGTGAGTTCAAGAAATGATTGAGGCAAGCTAATGAACTTTATGTAACATTTTATGGAGATTTGTTACTGAAATAAAATTCTGCAGTGGTATTGCTTTGTTGTGAAGCTTAATAAATAACTTCTCTGAAATTAAAAAGTCTATACATTCAAAAAGTTAAAATGGCAACTATTATTAATTAGAAAATCTTTATACTTTTTATGTTTTTCAAAATCCTGAGAAAGAAAAGACATGATTTCTTTGAATTCTTGTCAGTTTGTTGACATTCTTTTCATTTTAAGCATTTGTATCTACATATGTTTTCTTTTTTCCTTTTTATTGAATTAACTGTGATGACATTGGTTAACAAAATATACAGGGTTCAGAATTTACATATATTTTCTATAATATCTGATACATGCCATTCATAGGTTGATTAGTAATTTATATTATTTTGTACTTATAACATTTTAATGATTTTATTTAGACATGGAATAAAAATGAAATAGAGGCAGACTTTTTTGGATAAAAAATAAACATCTAAAAAGAAACACATGCATGTCTGCCTGAGATTATTAAAAGTATATATTATTCAAAACTAAATATTAAAAAGTAAAACTTTGCCTCTAAAAATACCTTCATTTAGTAAATGTTTACAGTGATCTATAGGAAGAATTTAGAGGTATAAGATAATTTAATCTCTCCAACGATATAAAAATCTTGATGATGCTTATAAAATGAATGTTAGGTGTTTTGAGGTGGCTGATGGGAGGCATGAAGAAAGCTATTTGCACTCATGTCCTGAAAGCAGTGCTTTAAAGAATAATTCTGTATGTAAATACTTTTTTTTTTTGTAGCTGAATATATCAGGTGGTTTAAAAATATTTTAAAAATAATTAGCTGTTTTATATAGTTTTAATGGAAGTCTTTCATGTTTCCTCTCCAGCAGTCTGTAATGAACACTCCTTGTAATTTCAGTGCAGGCTTTGAGATTCCCTAAAGACTTGACTTCAGACCTCAAAGGGCAGCAGTTGCCATATGTCTGGAGAACTGGAGTTGCCAAACAGACTGACCATGTACTAATAGGACACATTTATATAGCTCCTGAATGTGAGGCCCTGGTATAAACTTAATGATCATCTGTTGAGAGATTGTGACTGGAAAGGATTACAGCAAGTTTTGTCACCTTTTTTGAAATTAAGCTTTCTGTATTGATTAGTGAGAGATCTTGACAGAATTGATGCCAGTTTGGGAGCTATTCATATGATCATTATTGGTTGGAGAATGTTTTTCCTGGAAATGTTTAAATACATTTTCAAAGGCACTTGCAAATATATTTTAATATATGCTTAAACACAATAGCAAGGGGATTATTGTTTTTGAGTGATTATTTACACGTAATTTGAAGCTATATTTATAGTAATTACATAATTGATTTCATGTTATCTCAGGTTTTTTTATTGTAAAACATTTGCATGTTTTATTTTGTAAATCCAGTGGGTATTTTCTCAATATTCAATTCTTTGTATGTAGTACACATTAAAATATTTGTTAAATAAGCAGTTATAAAATCGAACCATTTGCTAATCCAACTTTAATAGAATTTTCTTTTCTTTTAGCTCAATTTGTAGTTATCTGTATATGTAATATATTTCATTTATAAACTGAGCCATAATATTTATAGAGGTACAATGTACATTTTAGAAGTATATGTTCACAAAATTTTGAAACCAAATCTTTCCAAAGGGCAGTATTTTATTTTGCTATTTCTTGTAATGATTTGTTTTACCCTCTAAAGAGACAGTGGAGTAAGACCTGCCCTTCACTATTATGGTATATTCTTTCCTGGTCTGAGGTGACTCAGATTGTGTTAGATATGCTGCTGAGAGAGTGCTGACACAAAGTGCAAACACTGTTGAAAAGTTCTTGATAGTTTACTTTGAGCACTTAAGATTACTGTATCTTGAACATGAACAAGTTTTCTCTAGTTTTGACCTTTAGTCCTGTGTATAATATGGTTCTCAATTTTGTGTTAATACATTCCCTGCCTCATTTGAGCTCTCCTTTGTGGCTTCCTCCTTTGAATTTTAACAGTATTTCTGTCATCTATTTAGGTAATGGGAGTTATATCCAACAAATTCGATTTATTTTACAAAGGCATATGTAACTGTAACATCTTCAAGTATTAATAATGATATTTCATTGAATAGCACAAGCCTTTACATTTTTATTTTTTTTAATAAGAAAAATGAAGTAGTTCAATATGAGTTTAGGTTTTTGTTAACAAAGTATTCATTTCTTTATTTTTTTTTTTTATCCTCACCTGAGGGAATTTTTCCCCATTGCTTTTCAGAGAGAGTGTAAGGGAAGGAGAAAGGGAGAGAAACATCAACATGAGAGAGAAACATCAACTGGTTGCCTCCTGCACACATCCCGATCAACCAGGGGTTCAGAGCAAACTACAATCCTCGACCTTTGTGTGAGAACCGGCCCTCTAAACACTGAGCAACATTGGCCAGGCATCTTCATTAATTAATTAATTTTTTCTTTTAAAGATTTTTACAGAGGAAGGGAGAAGGAGAGAGAGAGAGAGAGAAACATCTCTGAGAGGGAAAACATCGATGGGCTGCCTCCCACACGCTTCCACCAGGGATCTAGCTCGCAACCCTGGCATGTGCCCTGACCAGGAATCAAAATGGCAACCTTTTGGTACATGGGTCAATGCTCAACCACTGAGAAACACTGGCCGGACTGTTTCTTTAACTTAAGTTATATTTTGATCCTTAGATTAATACTTTAAAAAGAGGAGAATATTTTATTGCCAGTCCCAATAAAGTTAATTTCATTTGGTAGTATGTAGAATACTGACTTTAAAAAAAAGAAAAATTCTTTTTTTTTTTGATTTTTTTTTTACTTTTTTTTTTAATTAAATATTTATTGTTCAGATTATTACATTTGTTCCTCTTTTTCCCCCCCATATCTCCCCTCCTTCCAGTTCCCGCCCCACCCTCCGCCCTCACTCCCCACCCACTGTCCTCATCCATAGGTGCACGATTTTTGTCCAGTCTCTTCCCGCATCTCCCACACCCCTTTCCCCCCCAAGAATAGTCAGTCCATTCCCTTTCTATGTCCCTGAATCTATTATAATCCCCAGTTCATTCTGTTCATCAGATTATTTATTCACTTGATTTTTAGATTCACTTGTTGATAGATGCGTATTTGTTGTTCATAATTTGTATCTTTACCTTTTTTCTTCCTCTTCCTCTTCTTATAGGGTACCTTTCAGCATTTCATATAATCCTGGTTTGGTGGTGATGAACTCCTTTAGCTTTTCCTTATCTGTGAAGCTCTTTATCTGACCTTCAATTCTGAATGATAGCTTTGCTGGATAAAGTAATCTTGGTTGTAGGTTCTTGCTATTCATCACTTTGAATATTTCTTGCCACTCCCTTCTGGCCTGCAAAGTTTCTGATGAGAAATCAGCTGACAGTCGTATGGGTATTCCCTTGTAGGTAACTGAGTTTCTTTCTCTTGCTGTTTTTAAGATTCTCTCTTTATCTTTTGCTCTTGGCATTTTGATTATGATGTGTCTTGGTGTGGTCCTCTTTGGATTCCTTTTGTTTGGGGTTCTCCGCACTTCTTGGACCTGTAAGTCCATTTCTTTCACCAGGTGGGGGAAGTTTTCTGTCATTATTTCTTCAAATAATTTTTCAATATCTTGCTCTCTCTCATCTTCTGGCACCCCTATAATTCTGATGTTGGTACGCTTGAAGCTGTCCCAGAGGCTCCTTACACTATCCTCGCATTTTTGGATTCTTTTTTCATTTTGCTTTTCCGGTTGGGTGTTTTTTGCTTCCTCGCATTTCAAATCATTGACTTGATTCTTGCGCTCCTCTGGTCTGCTGTCGGGAGTCTGTATAATATTCGTTGTTTCAGTCCGTGTATGCTTAATTTCTAGTTGGTTCCCCAACATAACATCGAGGGTCTTATTAGTTTTCTTGTAGATCTCATTAAGTTTATCAGCGGCTTCTAAACAGTTCTTGAGAGACCTTAAAAGTGTGGTTCTGAACTCTATATCTTCCATTGACAATTTTGTCCTGTTTCTTTGTCTCCGCATTTTGTTATGCTTCCTTGGTGCACCCCCTAGTGGTCTTTGTTCGCAGTCTTATAGTTAAACCTTGATTGTTGTAGCTAATAGCAGGGAGGGTTTGACCTCCAGGCCAAGTGGCTATGAGAATCAGCTGTGTCAGCAGTGAGAGAACTTCTGTCCTCTAGGGAGGTGCTAATCTAGCCTTTGCCTGAGGCTATCTGGCAATTGCCTCTGTGCAGGGCTTGGGCAGGGCGGGTCGAACAGGATCAACAGGGTGGGCTGGAGAGAGTAGTTATGGCGGCTCTCAGTCCTGTCCCCAGGGGCTCTGCCTCTCTGAGTCCCAGCACCCGCTGCAAAGCTCGGAGAGAAAGCTGCACTCGCTCTTACCGAAGCCAGACAGTCCCGCTTCTCCCGTTTGAGTCTGGGTCCCTAAAGACTCGCCTGTATCTGGAGCTCAGAGTCTGCGACTCCCTCCCGATTGAAAACAACAGCCGTGCCCTCCGCCGCCAGCCCGCTCCGCGCACTCCGCACCTCAGAATTTGACTTCAGCACTGCGCCTCCTCTGAGTGTCCATATGCGTTTCTCTTTCCTCCTAGTTGTAGGACTTCCACTCAGCCAGCGTTCCTGTGGTTCTGTGTGATGTCCATTCCGTCTTTTAGTTTCACTTTTGAAGTAGTTGTTCAAAGCAGCAAACTCCGGCTTTAACCTATGCCGCCATCTTGGTTCTCCAGAAAAATTCTTAATAGTTCATGATAAATTTATATTTTTCTAGGTTTGCTATCAGTATTTGTGAAAATTGAATGCTTATGCTATTGTTCAGAGAGATTTCAGAATAATTTTGGATAAATAGCTATCATACAGTCAGAAAAATGTTTTTATTTCCATTTACTGTTCTTCATTTAGAGCATATGATTTTTAATATGTTGTATGATTTATTAAGGAAGAGATGTATTATTTCACAAATCTAAAAATTTTATAATACTGAAATTGAAAAATAATAGCTCCCTGCCTAACTTCTTTCTTTTCCCGGATTATACTTTCTGAAAGGAACCACATTCAAATCTCTTAGTTGTTGACTATGCTAGTTTTTCCTTATATTTCTAAGTGATGCAATAGCTATTTATTGATTTTTCTATTTTGGACATTGTCTAATGTCTCTCATGAAAGAGGACCATTGAGTACTTATATTGCTATCCCTTTCTGTTTCACACTTCCCTCATGTACAGTACAATTACATCATAATATTTAGTTAAAGCCATATTTAGCATTTACATTATTGTGACAGTGTAAGTAAGTATTCATGGCAGAACTACAAAATATACCATGGTTACCCTTCCTTCCTTCTTCCCTTCCCTCTCCTTCTTTTCCCCCTTCCTCCCTTCCTCCCTTTCTCCCTTCTTTTCTTTCTCCCTCTTGTTTGTCTTTTTCTTTCATTTTTATCCTAGAATTAATAATTTTCTATCTTTTGTTTATTTAAAAATTTTATATCCTCCACAGATTTGCTGCTAAGTTTTTCACTGGACTCCTAAAATTTCTACCAGTATGATCAAACCCAACCTTCTATTTATTGATTCAATAGTTTTTCTTGAAGATACAGTGCCTGGAGTTATCTATTATCCTGTTTCATTCTGGATTGGTTACTTTTTAGGCCTGGAGGCTTCTTTTATCATCAACCTTGGACTTTTTTCTTTCCTTTTTTGTGCTTTAATTTGTATCTCCTGTATCCCATCATGTCCAGTTTTTAAAAAGTACATTGATTCAGCATTTATTGATCACTGTCTATGTATGTGCTGGTCACTGTTCTAGCACTGAGAATATAGTAAGGAATAAAACAAAGGTAAAGACAAAAAATCTGGAGGTAATAAGTATGTCATGGGAACATTAAAGGAGAATAGGGATGGAGGATGATAGTTGGATGTCTGTATTAATTTTATTGAGGCCCATCCTTTGTAATTTCTTGAGAAAGAATGCATGAGGGGTAGAATATTTTAGATTTTGCTGTGTGATAATGTCTTATTTAACTTTCATATTTGATTAATAGCTTGTTTGGATATATAAGTATTAGAGACTGAAAATTATAATCTCTTCAAATTTTTTTTTCTCTCTGACAGCTTTTTAGTATTTTTATTATTTTAAAAATTGTGCATATTGTTACTGGATTGTCCCTTGGCATGCGTGAATATTTTAAATCGCACTGTCTTTGGTATTTTATGTAAACCTTGTCAGTCTGAAAAAGTAAATGCATGTGTTCAGAGGAATTTACTTGAATTATTTATTTGTATATGGGAATTTCTTTTTCTCTATTTTTTTGTTTCTGTTTCCAGATCTCTTGTTAGTTAAATGTTAAACTATCTGGATTAATTTTCTAATTTTGGTATCCATTTTCATCTATTATCTTTTTATCTTTTATTTGAAGTGGTTTTCTTAACAGCTTCCAATACGGTTTTCAAAATTTTTGTTTGATATTATACTCTTAAGTTATTTTTAAATCTTACCTGAGGATATTTTATTGATTTTTTTAAATTTGTTTTATTGATTTTAGAGAGAGAGGAAGGGAGGGAGGGGGAGAGAAACATCATTGATAGTTACTTTCCATATGTGCCCCCACCAGAGATTGAACCCACAACTTTTTGGTTTATGGACAAAGCTGTAATAACTGAGCCACAATGCCAGGCCTACTTTCAATTTTTAAGAGCATTTTTTAGTTTTCTGAGTTTTGTTTTTGAGTAGTGAAGTAGCGAGATTTGATGGTTAATTTTAGGTGTCAACTTGACTGAGCCATGGTGTGTCCACATATATGATCAAACATGATTCTGGGTTGTTTCTGTGTGATATTAACATTTAAATTAGTAGGCCGAATAAAGCAATTGCTCTCCTAAGGTGTGCGGTGCTGCTCATCTAGTCAGTTGAAGAACCTGATAGAACAGAAAGGCGCATACTATCCTCTAAGTAAGAGAGAATTCCACCTACTTGAATGCTTTAGAACTGGGACATCAGCTCTTTCCTGCCTTTGGACTCAAACAGAAACATGAGCTTTTTCTGTGTTTGAGCTTATTGGGCTTCAGACTGGAAGTAGGCCATTGGTTTTCCTAATTCTTATGCTTTTGGACTCAGAATAGAACTATACCATTGGCTCTCTAGCTTGCCAACTCACCCTGCAGATCTTGGAATTTGTCACCCTGTGTGAGCCAGTTCCTTCAAATAAATAAAATCTATCTCTAACCCATTGGTTCTGTTTTTCTAGAGAACTTTGATGTAGGAGCATAGAGATACCAGGGAATAAAACAAAGTCCCTGCCCTGGTTTTCTTTTTTTTACATGAAAATTTTATTAATTATACTTTTCTTTAATCTCTTTCTCTCTACTGCCTTAACAATAGTGTCTGTTTTTTTATGAGGTTTTTTTCTCCCCCCACCCAACCCCCCTATTTTTTTTTTTTGGTGTATGTATGTCATTGACAAAAGAGTCTTTCCTCTAACGACTAGTGACACTTTGCTATCTGGTGATATTTAAGTGTATTGCACAAAAGGAAACATCTACTAGAGTATGTGTCTTTGTTGGAGTTGTCCACTGGTGATGAATAAGCTCTCTTTTGCCATTGATGGACTTTGACTTTTTTATGACTTCTCATTTTTCTTAGAGAAAACTTATTTTTGTTTAGAGTCTCATAGTTCAGTAAGTTTACTTTCATGTTATCTTACCCTATCTAATAAAAGAGAAACATGGTAATTGGCGTACGACCGCTACCCTTCCCATTGGCTAATCAGGGCAATATGCAAATTAACTGTCAGCCAAGATGGCGGCAGGCAGCCAGGCAGCTTGAAACTAACATGAGGCTTGCTTGCTTCAGTGACAGAGGACTCCAACATTCCCCGCCTGCCACTGCAGGCCTCTGAGCTGCAAGCAACTATGTAACAAACATAGAAGGTAAACAAAACCCCAGAAACCTGCCTGGCTTCAGCCAGCCAGATCGCAACATTGTAAGCAAAAGCCAGAAACCTACTTTCAGCAGCGGAGGCCTAAGAGCTGGAGTCAAGCCTCAAAGATAAAGCTGGCCCAGAATAAAAAAAAAAAGAAAAGAAAAAAAGGAGCGGTTGGGAGCTTGTCACCCCCAGCCTGAAAACAGCCCTCAGCTCCTCACCCAGACTGGCCAGGCACTCCAGTGGGGACCCCCACCCTGAAGGGTGTGTGACCAGCTGCAAACAGCCATCATACCCTCATCCAGGCTGGCCAGGCACGCCAGTGGGGACCCCCACCCTGATCCAGGACACCCTTCAGGGCAAACCAGCCAGCACCCACCCATGCACCAGGCCTCTATCCTATATAGTAAAAGGGTAATATGCCTCCCAGCACCGGGATCAGCGGAGCCGCGAAGCCTCCTGGCACCGGGATCAGCGTGACAGGGGGCAGCGCCCAAACCCCCTGATCGCCCTGCGGCTCTGTGTGTGACAGGGTGCGGCGCCCCAACCCCCTGATCGGCCCTGCTCTGTGTGTGACAGGGTAGAGCCATAACCTCCCCATCGGCCCTGCCCTGAGTGTGAGAGTGGCGGCACCCCAACCCCCTGATCAGCCCTGCTCTGTGGGTGATAGAGGGCGGCACCCCAACCCCCTGATCGGCCCTGCTCTGTGGGTGATAGAGGGCGGCGCCCGAACCCCCTGATAGGCCCTGCTCTGTGCGTGACAGGGGGCTGCACCCCAACCCCCTGATTGGCCCTGCTCTGTGCGTGACAGGGTACAGAGCCCCAACCCTCCTGATGGGCCCTGCTCTGTGAGTGACAGGGGGAAATGCCCCAACCCCCTGATTGGCCCTGCTCTGTGTGTGACAGGGGGTGGCGCCACAACCTCCCCATTGACCCTGCCTTGAGTGTGACAGGGGATGGTGCCCCAACCCCCCAATAGGCCCTACCCTGAGCGTGACTGAGGGTGGAATCAAAACCTCCCGATTGCCCTGCTCTGTGTATAACAGGGGGTGGTGCCCCAACTCCCCAATCGGCCCTGCTCTGAGCCCAACCAGGGGCTGCACCTAGGGATTGAGCCTGCCCTCTGCCACCCGGGAGCAGGCCTAAGCCAGCAGGTCGTTATCTCCAGAGGGGTCCCAGACTGCGAGAGGGCACAGGCCGGGCTGAGGGGCCTCCCACCCCCTCGAGTGCACAAATATTTGTGCACCGGGCCTCTAGTTTTATTATAGCCTTTATTAAGGCTTTTTATAGTGTCTAGAAGTTTATTTATCTGGCAAGTAAAGTTTCAATCTTTTCCCATGGTGGGTATGGCCATACACTATGAGGAAAGGATCTGGGATTCTATTTTTTACACCAACTTTCAGTCATTTAAATTATTTTCATCACTGTCCCTCAACCATGCTCCTATGTATCCAATGCATTCTGTTCCTGGCCTTTCTAGGGTTCTGAAACAAGCATTGGTTTACTTCCTCAAGTTTATTTTTCTCCAGGTTGTAGAGAAATTTTTTACTTTCTCTCTTAAACTGTTGTTTCCTTTCTACAATCTTTGTCCTTGGTTTTTGCTAGGTTTAACCTGCAGTCACCTGCTGTATTCCTTTTTTAAAGAGTAAAAGATAGTTTGGTGACTATCTAACCCACCATAATAAAAATTGATACTATATTTACTGTCAACATTTACGGCTTGAAACCCACCTCCAAAATAAAAGATGGCAAGATGGAGTATATGTAGTCTATCTTGTCATTCTGTGGCTGAATTTTATTTGCTTTGTAGCATGATAATACTGGGAATTGTTTTTAAAATTTAGGTAAATTTATTAAGTGCATTCAGTACACTAAAATATGTCAGAGGTTATTCTCTCATTTATTTTAAGGATGTTAGAATTAAATATGAATATAAATTAATTATAGCATTTTAATTGGTACCCTTTTCTCTGTATTTGACTGTTGATGATGGTGGTGGTGGTTGGGGGGTAATAGACTTATTTTGCTAATGAAGTTTATTTTTTTCCTCCAAACAATCAGACTTTTACCACCAAAGCCACATATTTGAAATTTGGTGGAACTTTGTTTATTTAATAATTTTACTAATATATACTATCTTATTGTTGTTGTATGACTTAAGAACATTAGTAAGCTAAGAGTATATTTTAGTAAAAATTGTCTAGTCAACAATCATGGCTATAGGAAATGATGGTCAATTAAATACAGCTTAGAACAAGTCTGAAATTATTGACTCAGATGTTATGTTTTGAGTCCTTCCTCTCCAAAGTGCTGAAATGTGTTTTGAAATTACTTAGTTGCATTAGTGGTTGGATTTGAGGCTTTTAACGTGTTTTTCACCAATACCTCTGGGAAAAAGAATAACCAAGACTTTTAAAGGTACTATGCATTTTGCATCACTATATAATTGTAAATACTGTGATGAAATATTGCAATGATCATGAAAGACGATAACCATTAAGCTTTTCTTTCAACTATTAAAACTCACTAAAGGTTATATTGAGCTGTGGTTTATAAAATTGTTTAGACTAACGCCTTCTTTGATAATTATCTTAAAAGAGGAGAAAAATGCTGTAGGATAGCACGATTGAGTCATCTTTCTAGTTTTGGCAACTTCCTTAAGGATTGTGGATAGTGTTTTAGTATGGTGAAAACTTGTTGGCTTTGACTAACAGCTGAGTTTATTACAAAAATTAATTTTATATTCGCATGGGCTTCAGTTTCTTTTTGTCTGTGTTTTTAATTCTTATCAGCATGTCTTTATATACCTGAAATGTGACATCTTATTAAATGTTAATAATTTATAATTATGAATGAATTATAGACAAATTAAAATTCACTAGTATCTTTAAGAACTGTGAGATTTTTGTCCCCATACCCAAAAGTGTAAGTAAGATTTGTATTTTCACTTCATTTCTCATTTTGTCTTATTTTTTTTTTAGCTAGGGAAAAGTTTTTCTCCAGGTGATTAGATGCTAGATACTATAAGTTAACAATTGTGGGGTTATACATGATGCTTGGGAAAACAAGAAGCTTAATGTATTATTAGTAGTAAATTTTTGTTTCTGAGCTTTGATAACAAATTGGACTCTTCCACTTTTATTTGTCCCTTCATGTCTAATTTGTTTTTCAGTTAAAATATTTTGTGTGACATACGAAGTTAAGAGCATACAAATTTTTAGATTGCAAATTTTTTATAGTTATACTAACTTGAACTAGTTTTATATCTGTCCTAAATCATTGTTTT
Source organism: Myotis daubentonii (assembly GCF_963259705.1). Taxonomy (NCBI): domain Eukaryota; kingdom Metazoa; phylum Chordata; class Mammalia; order Chiroptera; family Vespertilionidae; genus Myotis; species Myotis daubentonii. The sequence continues at coordinate 55,575,678 of NC_081844.1, forward strand.
AAATCGTTGTGAAATTTAAGTGTTACACTTCCTGATTTTACATTATAAGTAAATGTCAGTTTGTATAGATAAATGAAAATCAAATCGGTATTTACATGTCTATTAAATTTTGGTCTCTCTACTGTTACATATTTTTTCCCTATAGAGTAAAGTTTTGAATTTTATATGACTTAGGTAGTAAAAAGCCTCACCTGTTGGAGTTTTAGATCAAACAAAACTGATTTGAGAAAAATAATATTAGTGAATCTGTTAAATATGAAATGTGTGATTTAAGAATTATAGGATATCCATTTGCCTTTTTTATTTCCTTTTTTCTAGCAAGAAAAATATCTTTCTATTAAAGTTAATTTCCATTTTGAGATTTTCCTTCCAGTAAGTGATCTTAATGAGAACTCAGTCAGTTTAAGGTCTTGCCTCATCATAATCTGGTGCTCAATCAGTATGTGCTGCCTTGACTGTGGCATCCCTTGAGTTGTCATCATCCCTTGATTCCCTGCTGTCTATCAACAGAGGTCACAGGTATGTTCACCTTGTGCCCTCAAAGCCTCAGCTACTTGTACATCTGTCTAGAGTAATTTTCTGACTCTTCCAAGAACATGAGAATTTTTTATATTCAAGGCTCTTTTAGGTCCCTTTATCATTACATCTGTGTCTCTTTCCAATCCCTGTGCATTACTATGTTTAGGCAACTCTTTGAGACTTGGTGAAGTGAGGTGTGGGATCATCTGCATCAGCATCCAAAAAGTTAACCTGCAGTTTCTGCTTTATTTTTTCTCTCTCTCTCTCCTTCTTCCTTATTAAAAAACTAGAGGCCCGGTGCACAAAAATTTGTGCACTCGGGGGGAAGGGGGAGTCCCTCAGCCTGGCCTGTGCCCTCTCACAGTCTGGGACCCCTCGGGAGATAATTCCCTGCTGGTTTAGGCCTGCTCCCGGGTGGCAGAGGGCAGGCACAATCCCTAGGTGCAGCCCCTGGTCGGGCTCAGAGCAGGGCCGATTGGGGAATTGGGGCGCCACCCCCTGTCACTCTCAAGGCAGGGTCGATGGGGAGGTTGCGATGCCACCCCGTCATGCACAGAGGAGGGAAAATCCGGGGGTTGGGGCGCTGCCCCCTGTCACGCACAGAGTAGGGCCCATCGGGGGGTTGGGGCTCCTTACCCTGTCACGCACAGAGCAGGGTCGATCAGGGGGTTGGGGAGCTCCCCCCTGTCATGCACAGAGCAGGGCCCATCAGGGGGGTTGGGGAGCTCCCCCCTGTCACGCACAGAGCAGGGCCCATCAGGTGGTTGGGGAGCTCCCCCTGTCATGTACAGAGCAGGGCCCATCAGGGGGTTGAGGAGCTCTCCCCTGTCACTCACTGAGTAGGGCCGATAGGGGAGTTGGGGCACCGCTCCCTGTCACACACAGAGCAGGGCGGATCAGGGGGTTGGGGCGCCGCCCTTTATCACCCACAGAGCAGGGCCGATCAGGGGGTAGGGGTGCCGCCACTCTCACACTCAGGGCAGGGCCGATGGGGAGGTTATGGCTCTACCCCATCACACACAGAGCAGGGCCCATGGGTGGGGGGGGGGGTTGGGGTGCCGCACCCTGTCACACACAGAGCAGGGCCGATCAAGGGGTTGGGGCGCCGCACCCTGTCACACACAGAGACGCAGGGCGATCAGGGGGTTGGGGAGCTGCCCCCTGTCACGCACAGAGCAGGGCCCATCAGGCGTTTGGGGAGCTCCCCCCTGTCACGCACAGAGCAGGGCCCATCAGGCGGTTGGGGAGCTCCCCCTGTCATGCCCAGAGCAGGGCCCATCAGGGGGTTGAGGAGCTCTCCCCTGTCACTCACTGAGTAGGGCCGATAGGGGAGTTGGGGCACCGCTCCCTGTCACACACAGAGCAGGGCGGATCAGGGCGTTGGGGCGCCGCCCTTTATCACCCACAGAGCAGGGCCGATCAGGGGGTAGGGGTGCCGCCACTCTCACACTCAGGGCAGGGCCGATGGGGAGGTTATGGCTCTACCCCATCACACACAGAGCAGGGCCCATGGGTGGCGGGTGGGTTGGGGTGCCGCACCCTGTCACACACAGAGCAGGGCCGATCAAGGGGTTGGGGCGCCGCACCCTGTCACACACAGAGACGCAGGGCGATCAGGGGGTTGGGGAGCTGCCCCCTGTCACGCTGATCCCGGTGCTGGGAGGCATATTACCCTTTTACTATATAGGATAGAGGCCTGGTGCATGGGTGGGGCTGGCTGGTTTGCCCTGAAGGGTGTCCCGGATCAGGGTGGGGGTCCCCACTGGGGTGCCTGGCCAGCCTGGGTGAGGGTATGATGGCTGTTTGCAGCTGGTCACACACCCTTCAGGGTGGGGGTCCTGGGGTGCCTGGCCAGCCTGGGTGAGGGGCTGAGGGCTGAAGCTCCCAACTCCTCCTTTTTTTCTTTTTTTTTTTTGATTCTGGGCCAGCTTTAGCTCTGGCTCCAGCTCTTAGGCCTCTGCTGGTGAAAGCAGGTATCTGGTTTGTTTGGGTTCTATAATAGAAACAATGTATAACTCCAGCTCTGAGATCCCGGCTCGCTGAAAGCAGGTTTCTGGGGTTTTGTTTAGCTTCTATATTTTTTACAATGTTTCAAACTGCAGGGTCAGAGGCCGGCAAGGCAGGTGGGAAATGTTGGAGTTCTCCGTCACTGAAGCAAGCAAGCTTCATGTTAGTTTCAAGCTGCCTGTCTGCCGGCCCGCCATCTTGGCTGGCAGTTAATTTGCATATTTCCCTGATTAGCCAATGGGAAGGGTAGCGGTCGTACGCTAATTACCATGTTTCTCTTTTATTAGATAGGATGGGGAGGGAGTGACACATGGTCTTCTCTCAGGGATATACTCCTTTATGGAATTCTATTGCTTTCTTTTGTATTATCTATTTCATTTTTGTAAGAAGAAAGAAAAGGCTTTTAAATAGGTATTTCTATCTAGTATTCTTGACTTGCTTTATCTCAGAAATATAAGACCTCTCTTTGTTGTTTCAGTTGGGTGATAATTGTGAATTGTGAATATTGTAAACTTCATGAGTCACTAATTTCTAAATGTCTGTATGCTATTGAATCACAGAGTAATATAGCTTGAAGAAAATTTTAAGGGAGAATCTAAGACAGAGATATGTAAAGTGAAATTGTGTCCACGGATGTATCCTCTTCATGTCCAAATCAGTTTGAGAACATAGATCTCATTACTTCCATGGGGTTACCCTTTTTCCAAAACACATTGCTTTATCTTCTCGCCCAGGTCTAGCCAATCACTACTCTCAAATGTCTAACTGACTTTGTATTTAATTTCCATTCTACTGTATATGTTCTGTAAGTGCAGCGGTTCTCAACCTGTGGGTTGCGACCCCTGTGGGGGTCAAACGACCCTTTTACAGGGGTCGCCTAAGACCATCCTGCATATCAGATATTTACATTACGATTCATAATAGTAGCAACATTACAGTTATGAAGTAACAACGAAAATAATTTTATGGTTGGGTCATAACATGAGGAACTGTATTTAAAGGGCCAGAAGATTGAGAACCACTCTGTTAGTGTGTTCTTACTGACATTATTCATGAACTGGTATCCTGTAACAAAATTGGGGCTTCTAGCCATTTTAGTCCCCAGAGTCACCTTTGGGTTTTCAGAACATACAAGGAAGTACTGTAATGCAAAGTTGGAGATAAAAAAGAGAATGTAGAAAAGAAAGGATAAGGCCGGGGAGGAAAAAGAAGGATTTTGGCATGAAACAAAGTAGTCATTGGCAGGTGAAATGACATGGAATTTTAAAATCTTAAAGGTATTATATTCAGAAAATGTGAATATAGTTTATGGTTGCAATGGTAAGTAGCCCAACATTGTTTTTTGTTTTGAGCCTGGTAAAAGAACAGAAAAAGATCAATTAAGGGAGATCATGTAGGTAGATTATAAGTGCCTCCTTAGTGTTAAGAAACAAAGATTCTGTATATTTTTCCAGAACTGGAAAAATATATATATACATGCATGTATCTCTTGAGACATACACGTACATGCATTGGTATTTCTCAAATCCATATTTCAATTCAGGTAGGCCTACCCTGGTTTTATTAACATTTATTTTATGTGTTTTGATATAAGAATTAGAAAAATTTATTTGTACACATTCTACTGGTTGATTTCCCCCCTAGGCTTTTTAATGAATAACTTATTCATATAGAATATAGATAATAGATTTAGATTATCTTTTGCTAATTTATAGGCTAGTAACTATAGTTTTCTAGCTCACAGTTGTCTAGCCAAATTCATGAATTTTTCTTGCCTCTTTCTCAATCATTACTCATCAGTTTTCCTTTATGTTTATTTACTACTATTTGTTGTGTTTATTTACTACTTAACTATGTGTTTCCCTCATTTGGGGTGATGCATCTTTTTTCTTAAAGAGCAAAACCAAAAATCTCTGTCTTTGGTTGTCTTTGCTGTCTTCCTTTCTTCCTTCCCAACTCCCAATGATTTAAGTTAAATTAGTGATATATCATGTTATAGAACGAAAAGGGCAAAATAACTGTAGATAGGCTTTTTTTGTTTATATAGAATCAAATTTTTGCTAACTCATTTATTTTCCTTTTTAATGTCAACTGTTCATGTGTTCATGGGGTTCCATTGCATAGGTAGCATGTTTAACACAACCTTTCCTTTAAATTTAAGGTATGAAATTGAAATGTGTGATTTTTTTATAATTGTTGTTTTTAAGAAATAATTTACTGAGTGAAATTTGTTTAGCTATTTTCTGCTATTTTTTAGGAGTGGCAGAATTCTATTCAGAAGAATGCAGGCCTGGCTTTTATTGAACTCGTCAATGAAGGAAGGTAATCTACTTTATATCTATTATATTTTACTTTAAAATATTACTCTACGTCTGCCATAGAAAGTGGTAATTTTTTGGTACTATATTTTTTTGTTTTTGCAGTCAGTAAAGTAGAAGGTAGTAATTATTAAAAATATGCCAATATATAATCATTTTATGGTTTTCTTCATGGTTGCATCTTACTGATAAAGTTCTGATCTTATTTTTTTTCTCTCTCTCTCTCTCTCCCTCACGCTCTCATTTTTGGTCTTATTTTTTCATTAAGTAAAGCTGAGTTTGGCAAAAGTAAACTGATGATTCTATTAGCAGATATAAGGAAACTGAAGCTTATTTGGGTTTCCCATTAAGTTTTATTATATCTATAAAAACAATAATTAGACTAAGATGTCCATTGAACCGTGTCCAGCACGGCCAGGGTGAACCTGAGGAGGGGTGGTGAAGGATTAAAGAAACAAACAAGAGAATACAGTTGGGACCAGGTGGATCACTGTGCCTGGATGAGGAAACAGTGACATAGCCTGTAAGCCAAAGCTTTATTTTATACAGTAGGTCCTCGGGTTACGTTGGAGATCTGTTCCTACAGTGTGACATAATGTGATTTTCTGCATAAGTCAGAACTCACCAACATTAGCACCTATGCCACTCACATGGAGCACATATGCAGCAGTAATGAAGTGAAACAATAAAAAAAATTTAAAAGATAACAACTCCTGACCTTTACTTGTGGTAAATAAATAACAAAAAAACATAAATCACTTATGTACATACATGGAAATGACAGAACTTTTTAAATTTTTTTTATAAATAAATGGAAGATGGCGACATAACCATGAAATGACGTATGTTGAGTCCAATGTAACCTGAGGACTGCCTATAGTCAGATCACACAAAGCAAAACAAGGGCAAGATGTTTCCAATTTTCTTGCGAGTTTCAAATCTGCTTCTTTCCTGTTGATGCCATTCTTTGAACTTTATCAAGCTTTGTTTAGGCAGCACTTGCTGCACCCACCCCTGCAGCCCACATCTGTTAGCTACCTAGGCCTGCAGGGTCGGACTATAAGGTCAAGCTTACAACCATAGCCTTTTGGCTATAATTGTGCTAGGAGGACTTTGCCCTCCAAGCTGGGACTTGTATGTGGCTTTGCCACAAGTCATTCCAAGGCTTGATCCTGTCTGAATGCTGTGGCCACTCTCCACAGTCCATATTATCTCTATTATGTCATGATCTGATCATAAGGAAGAGGGATCAAGTTTCATTTTCATTGAAGAGCAAAATTTTAAAATTTTGATGAAGTAAAATTTACCTATTTTTTCATTAATGAATTACACTTTTGTAGGAAAATTCAGGAAATCTTAGCTTAATACAAGGTCCTGAATATATATTTTTTTCCTAGAAAGACTATATTCATTTTCTAGAAATGTTATAGTTTAGTCTCTACATTAGGTCTGTGATTCATTTTGAGTTTATTTTTTGCATGATGTGAAATAAAGGTCTAAGTTCACTTTTTCCTGTAGATATCTGATTATCTATGCACCATTTGTTGAAAAGGTCACCTTTTCCCCCAGTGAATTGTCATCTCTTTTATTGAAAATCAATTGACCATAAATATACGGGATTTATTTCTGTACTTTCAGTTCCTTTCTTTTGATTTCTTTTTCTGTCTTTATGCCAATACCATACTTTCTTTATTATTGTGACTTTGTAATATGTTTTAAAATTGGGTAGGCTAAGTCTTTTATGTTCCTCTTGAAAATTATTTTGACTACTAGAGGCCCATTGCACAAAGAGATTCGTGCAATAGGCCTTCCCTTCCCCTGGCTGCCAGCACCGGTTTTCCTCCGGCTCCCAGGACCCAGGCCTTCCCTGCTCTGTCCGAAGCCTTCAGTCTTCGCTTTGCCACTTCGCGCCTACGTATGCAAATTAACTGCCATCTTTGTTGGGTTAATTTGCATACTCTCATGATTGACTGGTGAGTGTAGTGGAGGGACAGTCAATTTACATGTTGGTCTATTATTAGGTAAGAGGTTAAGTCATTTACATTCCCATATAAATTTTGAATCAGCTTGTTAGTATCTATAAAAAGTCTTTGGGATTGTGATGGGGATTGCATAAACTTTATAGATTAATTTGTGGATAATTCACATTTTAACCATTTTGAGGCTTTTAAGTCATGACTCCTAGCTGTTGCTTCATGTACTTAGATCTATAATTAATTAGCAAAGTTTTATTCTACAGACATGATACTTAAGAACTTATGTCTATGTATTTATTCTTTTTGAAACTATTAGTGGAATTAGTAGATTTTCACTATTGTAATAGATGTATACTGATATATTATTATTGTTTTAATTTGTATTTCTCTAACATGTGATATAGAGCATCTTTCCATTTGCAATTTGTCATCTGTATATCCTCTATGGTGAGGTGTCTGAAAAAGTCTTTGCTCAATTTTTTAATTGGGTGTTTTCTTACTGTTGAGTTTCAACATTTCTTTTTTATATATTTTTTTTTCTTCTTTTTTATATTTTAGATAATAGTCCTTTATCAGATGTCTTTTGCAAAAATATTCCTATGTCTTCTAATTCTCTTGACATTATCTTTTGTAGAGCAGTAGTTTTTAATCATAAGGACATTTAGCTCATCCATTATTTCTTTTGTGGATCATGCCTTTGGTTCTGTTTTTAAAAAGTCACTGCCATACCTAGGTCATCTGGGTTTTCTCCTATGTTATTTTCTAGGAGTTTTATAGTGTTTTATTTTCAATTTTTTCTGAGATCCATTTTGAGTTAATTTTTGTGCAGGCTATAAGTGCTATGTCTAGAGTCATTTTTTTGGATGTGGATGTCCAGTTGTTCCAGCACTATTAATTGACAAGAGTGTGATTGGTTTGTTTGATTGCCTTTGCTCTTCCATTGCCAAAGATCAGTTGACTATATTTATGTGGGTTTATTTATTGGCTCTTTATTCTGTACCATTGATCTGTTTGTCTATTCTTTCACCATTATAAACCACACTGTCTTGATTTCTGTGGTTTTATTATAGTCTTGATGTCAGGTAGTGTTAGTCCTCCAACATTGTTCTTTTCCTCCAATATTGTGTTGTCTATTCTGTACCTTTTGCTTCCTATAAAGTATAAAATCAGTTTGTTGATATTTGTTGATATATTGCTGGGATTTTAAATGGGATTGTATTGAATCTATAGACCAAGGTAGGATGAACTGACATCTTGACAATATTGAGTCTTCCTATCTATCAACATGGGATATTTCTCCATTTATTTAATTCTTTAATATTATTTATCTGAGTTTTATAATTTTCTTCATATAGATCTTGTACATATTTTGTTATAGCTAATTTTGTCTTGTTTTGGGGATGCTAATAAAAATGGTATTGTGTGTTTATTACAAATTCCACTTGTTCATTGTTGGTATATATATGAGAGCAATTGACTTTTTGCATATTAACTTTGTATGCTACAACCTGGCTATAATAGTCAATTAATTCCATGACTTTCCTTTGTTGACTGTTTTGGATTTTCCTTATAGGCAATTATGTCATCTGTGAACAAAGACATCTTATGTCTTTTATCCCAACATATATGTCATTTACTTTCTTAGCTCTTTAGCTATAACTTCTATAATGTTGACAAGGAATAGTAGGAAGGGACATCCTTATCTTGTACTGATCTTGATGGGAAAGTTTTGAGTTCCTTATCATTGACTGTGGTATTAGTTGTGGGTTTTATGGTAGGTACTAGAGGCCTTGGTGCATGAATTCGTGCACAGGTGGGTCCGGCTGGCCTGCCCCGATCGGGGCCGATTGGGCCGGCCAGCCAGGGGGGAGGTGCCTCTGGCAGTTTGCCGGTTGGCCTCGCCCCCTGGTCAAACTCCCAGTAAAACTCCCGGTCAAGGGGACAATTTGCATATTAGCCTTTTATTATATGATCAAGTTGAAGATGTTTCCTCTGTTCTTAGAGTTTTTATCATGAATGTATGTTGGATTTTGTCAAATGCTTTTTTGTATCTATTGATATGATTATGTGATTTTTCTGTGGAGTTGTTGATGTGTGATGTATTATGTTAATTAATTTTGAAATATTGTGCCAGCTTTGCATACCTAGGATAATTCCTTGGTTATAGTATATAATTTTTTAAATTTTATTATTTTTTTATTGATTTTAGAGAGGAAGGGAGAGGGAAGGAGAGAGATAGAAACATCAATGATGAGAGAGAATCATTGCTTCCTCCTGCACACCCCACACTGGGGATCAAGCCCGCAACCCAGGCATGTGCCCTTGGCCGGAATCAAACCCGGGACCCTTCAATCCGCAGGCCGATGCTCTATCCACTGAGCCAAACCAGCTAGGGCTATAATTTTTTAAAAATAGTTGTTGGATATGGTTTTGTTTGTTGATTTTTAAAAGTTACTTGTTTGACTTAATTTGCAAAATTTGTCTCTGTTGTGGTATGGTGCTGTTAAGTTCTTCCAAGATTTCTTAGTTTTAGTTTTTAGTCTTGCTTTTTTAGGGCTATCCTTTTCTCTGCAGGTTAGAGGTCAGACTGGTCAGATATTTTAGTTACATCTTTGGCCTTGTGTAGCTGGTAGATGACAACACATTCAAATTTGGGGTAGTTTTCTTCTGTTGTAACGATTATTTCCTGCTGTTTGACACCCCCCCCCCCCCCCCCCCACTCCAAGTCTGTATATGTGCTCAGGAACCCAGACAGTCACCCATGTGTGAAATTCTTATTCAGCTATTTGATATATGTAATATATAGCTATGGCTATTTCATTTTTTAGTATCTCCCTCTTCAGTTTCTGGGTTGTTCTGTCTCCTATTCACCCTAACTGCAAATATAATCACAGATTAGGAGAGTGATAGGCTTTCCCTGTTTTTAGATTAGCTTGCATTTTTTGCCTTTTCTTCCAAACCAGGTCAGCTGTCCGTTAGTGAAGTTGGTGATTTCTATGTGTAGCCACAGTCTGTGGTGTTTGCATAGGGCTTTCCCAAAAAAGATTGCTATAGACTATTTGTTCTTACTCAGTATTTAGCATACTTCCATGAATATAATTATTATAGATTTTGTTGTTTGCCTTTGGTCAAATTTCAGAACCCTGAAATGATTGCTATTCTTCAGTTTTTCTGAGGGTTGATTTGTTGACTTCTACCATAGCTAGAAGATCCACCTTCAAATCTCTTCATGTCTGGTTCATTCTCGCTAAAGTCCCAGTTCAGATGTCACCTCCTGAGTTTTTCCTGAAACCTGTTACCAGGGTACTTTTACCTCATATCTTAAAACATTTTTCCCTCTTACTCTCCTTTCATGTTTATTTTGATTGTCTCTCTCCTCCTGTAAATTGTATATTTATGTTCTGTAATGGCAATCGCTCTGTCTCTTATTTGTGGTTATATCCATGGGTCCAGTAGAAGTGCCTTGTAAATTCAGTAAGTATTTGTGTTTAGTTGATGTTATTGTGTCTCTAAGTGCATTGTATTTATAGTTTTGATTTCAATTATTGTTATTTTTATGTAAATAACATGCTTTCTTAAACACAACCTTACTTTATACAGATAATCTTCACAGTAGTCATGGTATTTCTTTGAGGATTTTTACCAAGAGGAAAGAAAATACATATACATAGAACAAATATTTTACGATAAAATATTTTCGTATTTTGTGAAGGAATGAATTCTCTTATGGTATTCTCAAATATCCTTATCCAGTATAGCTGATTCTTATTGGGGAAACAATTATTTGAATAACCTGTTTTAATGTCATCTGTGATTATAGGTTTGCTAATACTCTTTTTCTGTTTTCTTACCAGTGCTTACTTTGTGTGGATTTGTTATCCTCCTGTGGTTAGAAACTGTCTTCTTTATTTTAACGCTTAGCCTATAGAAAGTACTTAGCCTTTGTCTTTTAAGTAAATGTAAGAAATAAATAGTGGTGGAAAGAAAACTAACATCCATTAGTGAAATAGTGGAGGCAGTGTCTGGAATTTTCATTATCTCTCTCGAGGATAGACTATATTTTAAAGAAACAGTTTAGCGATTTATTTTTTAAATCAGTGGATTTGGCTTGCATTTTATAAATATCCAATATATTGAGGTTAAATGAGTTTACATAGCGATGGATGTATTAGTGAAGTAGTTTGCAGTATTCAGCTACTGGACTTAATCCCATGGGCTAGAAGAATAAGTAATAAGGAGTTTTCTTTTCACTGCAGAGACCAGCCTTTTTTTTTCTTATTATGTAAGTCTGACCTGCCATGACCTCATTTATAGAGGAGTTGCTATAAATGTGGTCCTTGATTAATGTTTTATTAGTGTAAATAACATAAAGACCTCTACAGACTGAGACTACAGCATAAGGTTTATTGGATTTGATGGGTATCGTTAGCAAAACAATTACTTAGGTCAGACATAAGTAATTGTTATTTGATAGAAATGTTTCTCTTAACTTACCTGTTTAATTGATAAGATACTTTTTTGTAAATAGTGTTTTGATATTTGTTTAGTTCAGTTATTGATATTGTCATGCAAACATTATGTATAGAAATAAAATAATCAGTAATCAATGACATAAACATGTAGTATTTCTTTGACAATTTTTACCAAGATAGAAGTAACTACATAGACTGACAATTTCTGCCAAGACAGAACTACATAGACATATAACAGATTTGTCAAAAAATTAAATTTTCACATTTTTATAGCAAGAACATTGTTTTTCTGGTTCATAATTTTGTTTTATGATAATTAAAACATTATCATCGTAAATTGGGTGGGGCGGGGTCTCAGAGAATCATCAGGGCAGAGCAAACTGCAATGGCTGCTAGTCTCCTCTGCCTCGGAGATGTTCCAGGGTCTCTGTGTCCTACGGCCCTGTGCAGGAACAATGACCGCTGCAAGCACCTCTGCGAGAAAGCCGCCCTCACGTTCCGGCCCGATGTCAGATAGTCCAGTTTCTCTCCATATGAGTCTGGGTCCCAAGATTCTCACCCGGAACTGGAGTTCAGAGCACTCGGGAGCTTGTATCCCCCTCCTGATTGAAAAAGACACCAGCATACCCAGCTGCCAGCCCTTTGGCACGTGCCTCCGTACCTCCATAGTTCCACACCTCTGCACCTCCTACCAGACTCAATGCACTTTTTTCTTTCCTTCTAGTTGTAGAATTTCCACTCAGCCAGCCTTCCTGTGGTTTTGGATGATATCCGTTTCGTCTTTTAGTTGTAGTTTTACAAACCCACCCCAACCGTGTGCAGCGGCTTTTGCATATGAATGGCCTGGCCTTTCTCTGCCTAAAAACCTGTCACACTGTAGCTGGGTCAGAGAACCCCAGAGCTTTCAAAAGAAGGCCAAAGGCTCAACAGCAGCCTGCATTGCTGCACAGCTGCACCTCATCTGGGCACCTCCAAACCCCAAACAAAGAGGAGGAATCTGCAGATCTCTCCATAGCTTCTGCTGGGGGGCCTTAGGCAGTGGATGACTTTGCACTCCTTGAAGATCTGAGAGCCCGTGTACTCAGTGGTCAGAGTGAGACCATTCAGATGACAACTCTTCACATTCGTAAGAGACACATGCAGGGGGCAGGCTTAGTGAGTGCCAAAGCCCCACTGAAGCAAGTCCTGCCCCATAAGGCTGTCTCCAGCACAGAAGTTCTCCCATTGTAGACACAACTGGTCCTCACAGCCAATTGGCCTGGAGGTCAATTCTTCCCAGTGATACAAACAGCAATCAAGGCTTAACTACAACAAGACTGTGCACAAAGCCCACAAAGGGGTATACCAAGAGTGTCCACCACAGGTAATTAGGGAGGCTGAGCCACTGGGCCCTACAGGACACCTAGTACACAAAGCCACTCTATCAACGCAGGAAAGCAGCCAAAATGCAGAGACAAAGAAACATGTCACAAATGAAAAAAATGGAGGAAAGCAAACTACTGGATATTGAATTCAAAACCACGGTTATAATGTTACTCAAGAATCTTCTAGAAACCTCCGAGAAATTTAGTGAGACCCTCAAGGATATGAGAAAGGACCAATTAGAAATTAAGCATACACTGACTGAAATAAAGAATAATATACAGAGATCCAACAGCAGACTAGAGGATCCCAAGAATCAATTCAAAGATTTGAAATACGAAGAAGCAAAAAATACCCAACTGGAAAAGAAAAAAGAATAAAAAAATATGAAGATAATGTAAGGAGCCTCTGGGACAACTTCAAGGCTCCATCGAAGTTGGAACCAATATCGAATTATGGGGTGCCGGAAAAAGAGAGAGAGCAACATATTGAAAACCTATTTGAAGAAATAATGACAGAAAACTTCCCCTACCTGGTGAAAGAAATAGACTTACAAGTCCAGGAAGCACAGAGAACCCCAAACAAAAGTAATCCAAAGTGGACCACACCAAGACACATCATAATTAAAATGCCAAGGGCAAAAGACAAAGAGAAAATATTAAAAGCAGCAAGAGAAAAACAGCTACCTACAAGGGAGTACCCATATGACTGTCAGCTGATTTCTCAACAGAAACTATGCAGGCCAGAAGGGAGTGGCATGAAATATTCAAAGTGATGAATAGCAAGAACCTATAACCAAGATTACTCTACCCAGCAAAGCTATCATTTAGAATTGAAGGTCAGATAAAGAGCTTCACAGATAAGAAAAAGCCAAAGGAGTTCATCACCGCCAAACCAGTATTATATGAAATGCTGAAGGGTTTTCTTTAAGAAGAGGAAGAGGAAGAAGAAGAAAAAGGTAAAGATAAAAATTATGAACAACAAACTGACAACAAGTACATATGTATCAACAAGTGAACCTAAAAATCAAGTGAATAAAAAATCTGTCGAACAGAATAAACTGGTGAATATAATAGAATCAGGGGCATAGAAAGGGTGTGGACTGACAATTCTTAGGGGGAAAAGGGTGTGGGGGGTGCGGGAAGAGACTGGACAAAAATCGTACACCTATGGACGAGGACAGTGGGGGGTGTAAGGGCATGGGGTGGGGTGGGAGCTGGGTGGAGGGGAGCTATGGGGGGAAAAAAGAGGAACAACTGTAATAATCTGAACAATAAAGATTTATAAAATAGAACAAAAAACATTATCATCACTGTCATCTCTACTTCGTTGTAAACATGCATGCAATTGGCCCTGGCCAGTGTGCTAAGTGGTTAGAGTGTTGTCCCGCACACCAAAGGGTCTTGGGTTTGATTACCAGTCAAGGACATGTATCTGGGTTGCAGATTCTATCCCTGGCCCCACTCAGGATGTGTATGGGAGGTAACCAGTATATGTGTCTCTTTCACATTGATGTCTCTCTCTCTCTTTCTGTCCCTCTCAGTCTCCCTCTCTCCCTTCCCTCTCTTGAAGACTTGGGAGACTAGAGGATCTCTCTCCTTCCCCCTTCCACTCTCTTGAAATAAATAAATAAATAAATAAATAAATAAATAAATAAATAAATAATTAGAAAAAAATACCCTCAGGTGGAGATTAACAACAACAAAAATGTGTGTGTGTGTGTGTACAAGTAATTGATCTCAAAGAGTCTTATTTTTTTTCCAAAAGGCACAAGTTCTTTAAACAGTTTTATGTTATTTAAAGAATATCAAATACTTCCTTTAGAACAGGGGTCCTCAAACGTTTTAAACAGGGGTCCAGTTCACTGTTCCTCACACCGTTGGAGGGCCCGACTGTAGTTTAAAAAAAAACTAGTCGGCTGCTAAGCAACAGGCGGCGTTGGCAAAAACACCCAGCGGGCCAGATAAATGTTTTCGGCGGGCCGCATGTGGCCCGCGGGCCGCACTTTGAGGACCCCTGCTTTAGAACATTCATTGAGGCTGTGGCACCACATTAACAGGAAAGTCACTTATTACCATTGCCTTAACATTAAATGACACCTGAACATTCAATATTACGGTAAATAAATTCAAGTGTGGTAGATCAGATTATTATGCATGTTAGGCTTCAGGTTATTTATTTGTGTACTTGATTTATTTTACATTGATTGCCTTTTTCTTCACCTTAAAAATGTGTTTAATTGAAAAATGAATTTAATTATACCAATTACAATGTAACTGTTGCTTACATTTTAAAAAAGTATGCTTTTATTGATTTGAGACAGAGGAAGGGAGACAGAGAAAGGGATAGAAACATCAATGATGAGTTGGGGGGAACCAGGCATGCAGGGGAGGGCAGTTGGGAGCAACCCAGCCAGCAGGGGAGGGCAGTTAGGGGTGACCAGACTGGCAAGGGAGGGAAGTTAGGGGTGACTGGGCCAGCAGGGGAGGGCAGTTGGGCGTGACCAGGCTTGCAGGTGAGGTTAGTTAGGGGCGACCAGGATGGCAAGGGAGGGCAGTTAGGGGCAGTCGGGCTGGCAGGGTAGCAGTTAGGCATTGATCAGGTTGGCAGGCAGAAGCAGTTAGGGGCAATCAGGCAGGCAGGCAGGCGAGCGGTTGGGAGCCAGCAGTCCTGGATTGTGAGAGGGATGTCTGACAGCCCGTTTGGCCTGGATCCCACTGAGATTGGGCCCAAGCGGGCAGTTGGATATCCCTCGAGGGTTCCCAGATTGGAGAGGGTGCAGGCTGGGCTGAGGGACATCCCCCGCCCTCCATACACGAATTTTGTGCATTGGGCCTCTAGTAGTTTATATATTTAGGTTGTCCTGTTTTTGTTTGTATAGTCTGGAATTCTGAAAAATCTGTGCATATTCTCTGCAAATAAATTTTTTATAGCTTAAACTGTCATGGAATCCAATGGAGTTGCCTGTCTTCTTTTTCTGTAATTTCTTAATTTTTTTCTCAGTCATATTTTATTGGCTAATCAAAGTTTAATATTTTTGATGTTAAAATTCAGGAAGGTGGTAGATGTGAAACTAGTTTAAAGGTACAATAGTTGTAAAAAATTTAAGATACAAATTCTCATCTTGAGTTTTATTCTTTGTTAATCATATAAATAATTATAAAATGACCTATAATTATAGTATTGGATCTAGTTTGCTAAAAATACCTTTTGAGAATATCATATCTTCCTAGGATTTTACTCTTAAATCTGTTATTATGACCCTCCCCCCTCCTTGATAAAGTACAGAAAGGACAGATTATACCACATACTGCTGGTCACATTGCTTTAGTCATCCTCTGGGGATCGTCGGTATCTGCTTATTATAGTAATAATTCAGACTTGTATCTGAATATGTAAATAGCCCTCATAAAAGATATGTTTCTAGTACTAACGTACTTGTCTGTCTCTTCAATATTCAGCTGCTTAGGTTGCATACTTCCTAAGCTTTTGTTTAGTAGCTCTAACATTTTCCTTCACTCTAAGTATCATAGATTCCTAATACATGTCTGTGGAGTAAGGGAATAGAGGGAGGAGTAGAAGGGAAAATGAAGAAGTAGAGGGAGGGAGGGAAGCAGGGTAAAACATATATTATTCTGACCCCCATCAAGGTTATATTTTGGTAAAAGACAAAGGTATTTGTTGCATTTAGGAAAACAGTGTGGCTAGGATTTAGTCTTAGCTGATCCAACCAAAGATGAAATCTGAATTGAAGTAGAGTATGTGTCCTAGATACTCTGGAGTGTTTCTTAAAGTGCCATGCGCTTTCTGGTTAAATTTTTTCATATTATTTAAAGTAATTTACAGGGAAACTTTAAATCTGATAAGCAGTTGTTTAGATATGAACTATTTTTTTTTTTTAGTGGAGTAAGAGATCATTGTTTCATAGATTTTTCAGGGTTGGTTTTCATCTCTCTTTATTCTTAATTGATATTTGAAGTTTGTGTGGGTTCTTTAGAAAGAGGTATGCGCCACATTCTTTCTTCTTAAAGATTAAACTATTTAAGTTAATGTCTAGTATTTTGGAAAGTTTAATAACTTATCAAAGAGGACTAGAATTATCTCTTAATGAGGATAAATCTGTTTTTCTTTATTTTTTTTCATGTGTCTGCCTTTAAACCAGTTATATGGTCAAATTACTTTTCACTTAAAAAAAGATTTTTTATTAAGTTTTAGAGAGAGCGTAAGGGACAGAGTTGGTGGGAGGGAGAGAAAGAGAAACATCGATGTGAGAGCAAACCATTGATCGGCTGCCTTCTACCCAGGATCAAGCCCACAACTGGGCACATGCCCTGATTGGGAATGAATGAGCAACCTTTCTGTGCATGGGACAACACCCAACCAACTGAGCCGCGTTCGCTAGGGGTTCTTTTCACTTTAACTTTCTATCTTGATCTTAATTTTCTGTGGTTACTTCTTAGGCCTGTTTTGTTCTGTTTAGTGCGAAGCAGTGGTGCTGCACTTACATTGTGCTCTAACTCCCTAAAAATGTTAGGTTTGGATGCAGGATTTCATGTTTAATCTTTCTTAGCAAGGCCAAAGTATGACTTTTGGAAAAAGGTGGTATTTATTGAGCATGCTGTAGAATATGCTTATGTTTGTATAGAAGTTTGATAGACTTACACATTTTTAAATTATATATAAATGGAATCTTTACTGTGTTAAAATGAAAATGATTATAGAAAAAAAGATATTGAATTAGGGGTCAAAGGAAGGAAAGAAAGCTGAACTTTGAGAAGAGTTAAATGAAAACAGAGTTAGTTCACTTCATTCATTCCGAAAACATTTGTACATACCAGCAATCTTTTGAGCTTTGGGAATTTGCAAATGGACAGAATAGATATTCTTACTGATAGAGTTCATTTAAATTTTCATAGACAATGAAGAAGTAAAAAAATTTATATTATGTCAAAAGGTGATAGTTGTTAGGAGAAAAATGGAGAGAAGTCTGAGAATAGGTTCAATGTTGTAATCCAAGTAAGATGGTCAAGAGGTGTTCTAAAAGGATGAGTTCTATGAAATGATAAGCAAATGCTATTCATAGGGAAGAGACAAAGGTAGTTATAGGAAACTAAAATATACAATGTAAAATTTACCCCTTAGAATGGGTAATAGGTATGTCATAACAGAAATCCTAAGCTGGATTCCAAGTGTGGAGTAAAGAAAGCCATTTCTCTCAATGTTTTTTCTTTTCTACATAAGATTATCTTATCTCCTTCTTTATATACACACTAGAGGCCTGGTGCACGAAATTCATGCATGGTTAGAGTCCCTAAGCCTGGCCGGTGATCAGGGCCGATCTGTAGGGCGACCAGTGGGGTGATCGGGGGCCCCTGCTGGCACCCACCTTGACCGGCCTGGGGCCAGTGGGCTGTGGGTAGCTCCTGCATTGAGCGTCTGCCCCCTGGTGGTCAGTGTGCATCATAGTGACCAGTCTTTTCACCATTTGATTGATTTGCATATTAGATTTTTATTATATAGGATCCTTGAGAATAGATTCTTTCATAGTTCTAAGAATTTCATACATAACATACCAACTTGCAAACTCTCTTCTTCAATTCTAGCCTCACTACTACTATGAGTTTTTGTTTTAAAATACACAACTAAAGGTTATTATGCAAAATAAGTTTGGAAAAATAGCTTGATGTTGGGCTGTGGAATTTATGTTTAATTTAAATTTTATATTAAATTAGTGAGCTCTTATATTTTCAGTAAGAAATAAATTTACGGAGTATTTGCTATTTCCATTGCAATTGTAGTGAAGTATATAGACTCATTGTGATCTCCCTGATAAAGGAAATTGACTTCCACAAGAAGTAGGTACCACCTGAGGTAGTTCTAAAGTAGAAAATACCTTGATGTAAATTTGTATGCAGCCTGCTAAATAATTGGGAAAAGTTTTTTTTTATTATTTTATTTTTAATTCTTTTGTTGGTCACCAGTCTGAACTTTCTAAGGCTTCAGGCTGGTGTCTTCTATGATGTTAGGTTCTTTATATCTCTTACTCAAACTTGTTACAGAGAGCTTTACCTCAGAAAGGAGAAATGTACCAATTTAAGGATTTTTGGGATATTGAATTTTTCAATATGCATGTGTATGTTGGGGGAGGGAGGCAAAGAGATGTGAAGCAAGTATGCAGTTGCATGGAGAGTTAGGTAGTAATTCTGCAGAACAAGAATAAAGACTATATTAATAAATGGAGATATTGTCTGAGAGGCAAGGTTTTAGTAGTTGTCATATTATTGAAGGAAGACTTCAGAAACTTTTTTTTCCCCTCTCTGATTTGGTTTGTGACTCTTCTCTGTAATTAATGATAAAGAAATTACAATTTTATAAGGATTGCCAATTCAGGAATAGTGTTTCCATATTCTGAGTTGTTAGGGTGCAGAAAAGTGGTAACTTTCTTTTCCCATCAATAGTGAAGATGTTTAGTAGAGAAAATCTGACAGTTGCTGCTAATGGGGGGGTCACAGAAAGCCCAGGAAAAGAGCAGTAATATTGGAAAGCTCTTGGTGAAAATATGTGTATGTGCTTATCCAAGGTCTAGACTAGTATAATCAGATGTGGACAATGGGCTGTAATGTAGTTATGGGAGATGGTTGTCATCATTACTGTTATTTATTGAACCTCTAGTGTGAATCTTTTCTAGTTGGTCACTTGATAGGGCTGTTTGTTTCCTAAGGCTGACACAAGTGTTTTTTCCCCCTCCTAGCACTGTAGGTATAAATTATACATAATTTTTCTGCTTAATATTAAAATATAAGCATCATTTTGTGCCCTGCATTTAGAGCTATAATTTATTATAGAATAACCCAATATTTTGAGACTGCTTATTATACTTAAAACTTTAGTCTAATTTATCTTTAATTTTTTGAAAGAATAGTTTTCACCACTATTTCATAAATTACAATGACTAAATACGTATGATTTGTGTATTTAGGAAAATATACATATAGATGGAAAAATTAAACTCTTTGAAAAGCAAAATAATTTATTTACATATATCACCTCAGTTTTATATTTTTCATAATGAAAATTCATATTTGTGTATGTTAAAATAAATGGGAGCTGTGTAGCCAGGGACTTCTGAAATACTGGATTTAAAAGCATTTTGTAAATTATGAAGAAAAAAATGTATATGCTTTCTTCTTTGGAAGTAATATTAAATACTGTATATATATCCAATTTTATAATATTCTTTTAGATAAGATTGGATAGTAATATTTTGTATTATGCAGTGAAAATGTTTCAGACTTAAATTTTTGATACAGTTATATTTGACCTGAAAGCTCTAGTTTTGCTTTCATTTAGATAAATTTAGAGACTATTTACTTTCAAGCATTGTCACAAGCCATCCATTTATCAAATAACAATTGCCCAACTGATGTTGCTCAGTGGTTGAGCATTGATTGATGAATGTCATTGGTTAGATTCCCAGTCAGGGCACATACCTGGGTTTTGGGCTTGATCCCCAGTAGGGGGTGTGCAGGAGGCAGCCAATCGGTGTTTCTCTCTCATGTATATCTCTATCTCTCTATCCTTTTCAGTCTTTAAAATCAATAAAAACATATTTTTAAAAAAGATTCTACCTAAACAGTACATCTTAGTTGCTATGGTGGATTAAAAAAAGGCAAATGAGCAAAATATGTCTTAATTAGTTGTGGTCTGATAGGGAAAATAGAGAAATATAAATAGCAATTGAATAGAATTTCTTTAACACTGTATAAACAAGTATAATATATGGTGTGTACACGATAAGCATAGGTAAAGATTGGCATAAAATAAGATCTTTGTAGTATAGAACTGCAGAATATGCATTAGAGAGAAAGAAGATGGAATTTGATCCTAAGGAAATTAAAATTCTGGCTGTAAAGAAACAACAAAAGAATAGATTGGGAGTGGTTTTGGCACTCGCTTTCTAGCATTCATTTCAAGCCTATTTATTGATTGTATTCTTGTACCAGGTACTGCTCTGGGTGCGAATAAGGAGAGGACAAGTAATAAGTTAATGAACACATAAGATGATTCAGATAGTAATTCATGTTTAGAAGAAAACAGCAGGATGACATGAGAGTGAAGAGGGGAAAGCTTATAGAGTGTTCACAGAAGATTTGTGAATAGATAATTTATTTGAATGAAGAGAAGTTGCTAATCAGTTTGAGATAGGTCACGTTTTAAGGGGAGGAAATAGCAAAAATAAAGTCCTTGAGTAGGGAATGATGTTGGTATATTATTGAAACAAATAAAAGGCCAGAGTAGCTTTAGCAAAATGAGTATGGGAGAGAGTGAGGCTTCCAGAAATGTCAGAAGTATTGGGGTTTCAGATCACATGGGGCCTTGTAAGCTGTAGTAAGAAATTTGGATTTAATCTTATGTGGTATGAGTACATTGCAGTCTGAAGCAGAGGAGTGGGATTATATGATTTATTTATTTTTTTTTTATTGTGGCATTTAACTTTATTTTTAATTATTTTTAACTGTGGTAAAATATACAACGTAAAATTTACCCCTTAAGTGTTTGTGTTTTTTTTAATCCTCACCCAAGGATATTTTCTCCATTGTTTTTTCAGACAGAGTGAAAGGGAGGGAGGGAAGAGAGAAAAACATCAATGAGGGAGAGAAAAACATTGAAGAGAGAGACACATCAATTGATTGCCTCCCACACACGCCCCTCTGGCCGAGGTACTGGCCCTTGACTGAGAATCAAACCTGAGACCCTTCTGTCCATGGGCTGACGTTCTAACCACTGAGCAATCTGCCAGGGCCCCCTTAACCTTTTGAATGTATAGAGTTCAGTGGCATTAAATATATTCCCATTGTTTTGTATCATTATCACCATCCATCTCCAGAACTCATTTCATCTTGAAAAACTAAAACTCTGAAGCCATTAAATAATTATCCATTCTTCCCTGCCCCCTCCCAGCCCCTGGCAATCACCATTATACTGTCTGTCCCTATGAATTTGACTATTCCAGTTACTTAATATTAGTAGAATCATGCAGTATTTGCCCTTTGGTATCTGGCTTTTTTTTACTTAGTGTCACATGTTCAAGTTTCATCTTTGTAGCACCTGTCAGAATTTCCCTATTTTGAAGGCTGAATAATATTCTATTGTAGTATGTATATATCGTATTTTATTTATCCATTTATACATCACTGGACATTGGGTTGCTTTCACCTTTTGGTTATTGTGAGTAATTATTGTGCTGCTAGTCTCTGCTTTCTGTTCTTTGGCTGTATACCCAGAAGTGGACTTACTTGATCATATGATCTACATACCATCAATATATGGATTATATTTTAATTTTTGGGGGAACCCCTGACCTGCTTTCCCTAACAGTTGCACAGTTTTACACTCTTACCAATAGTGCATAAGGGTTTCAATTTCTCCATTTTCTTGCCAACACTAATTTTATGTTTTTATGTGTGTGTGTTTTTAAAAATTCTCACCCAAGAATATGCTTTTATTGATTCCATATAGAGAGTAAGGGGCAGAGAGAGAGAGAAACATTGATCAGTTGCCTCCCGTGTTCGCCCCCACTGGAAATCGAACCTGCAACCTGGGTATGTGCCTTGACTGAGAATTGACCTTGTGTTTATTGGCCATTTGTATATCTTCTTTAAAAAATATCTGTTCAGTACTTTGCTCAGTTTTGAATCAGGATGTTTATTTTGTTGTTGAGTTGTAGGAGATCTTTGTATGCACTGGATGTTAACCCCTTATCATGTATATGGTTTACAAATACTTTCTTCCATTCCATGGAATACCTTTTTACTCTGTTAATTATATACTTTGATGCACAGACGTTTTATACGTAATCCAATTTGTCTTTTTTTCATTTTTGCCTGTGATCTGGATGTCATATCCAAGAATCATTGCCAAATCAAAGGTTATGAAGCTTTCCTCCTATGTTTTCTTCTAAGAGTTTGTTATTGGTATTAAATTTAGATCTTTAAATCATTTGAGTTAATTTTTCTACTCAAGGGTTCAACTTCATTCTTTTGCATGTGGATATCCAGTTTTCCCCACTGCATGACTTAATGTTTTTATTTTTATTTTGTATTTTTTTTATTGTTTGTTTTTTTGAACTGTCTTTTCGTGAAATGTTGCAGATCGGTTACAGCAAACAGAACGGCGACAGTCAAGGAATACTGTCCCTCTGGGCTCCTTTTTGACTGCAGCAGCTACGTGGATGACTTAATGTTTTTAAATAAATGAATTGTAATAGAGTCAGTATATGGGGAAGAATGGGTAGAGAAAAATCAATGAAGATACTACTGAAATATATCAGGCAGGAGATGACGATATCTTAGACTTGTGTGATAATTATGGTGATGTAGATAAGTAGAGAGGTAGGTGATATATTTAAGAGTTAAAGCAGTAGAACTTGCCTTCATGAATTGCATTTGGAGGTAAAGGAAAGATAAATCAAGGATTAATCATAGGGTTAATTTAAGTGGATTTAATTGCTATTTAAAGAAGTGAGAAAAAGTGAGATTGGTATAGGGGAAGAGATTTTATTGAGAGTAGGTAGATAGGATCAAGCATTCTATGTGGAAATACTAAATTTCAAATGCCCAGTGGGTATTCAAATGATAACTTTAGTTGGACATTGGCTGTGTGAATTGAAAGTGCAGGGAACCAAGAATAGGGTTAGGTATATAGGAATCAACAGAAATAGGTTAGATTTAATGGTCATGGAATGGATTATATAATTTAATTTGAGGCACAGAACTGATCTCTGGGATGCCTCAACATTTGGAGGTAATGCAGAAAAGGAGGTAGCAGGAAAGGAGCAGTAAAGCAGCTACTAAGTCAGAGGACAACCAGGAAAGTTCTATTTCATGTTAAAATAAGAGCAGAGAATGAAATGTTTTAAGAATGTATGGTACTTATCACAGTTAACCTACAATTTGCATGTGGTCCTAACTTCTTATATTAGACTAGGGGCCCGTGCACTGGCTGTGTGTAGGGGGGAGTGTCCCTCAGCCCAGCCTGCCCCCTCTCACATACTGGGAGCCCTCAGGCGTAGACCCCCATCACCCTCCGATCGCCTGATCGGCCCCTTGCCCAGGCCTGATGCCTCCGCCAGAGATGTCAGGCTTGGACAGGGGACCCCCATCTCCCCCCGATCACTGGCTCTGACCCCCACCCAGGCCTGAGGCCTTTGGCTCAGGAATCATGCCTGGGCAGGGGACCCCCATCTCCCTCTGATCGCTTGCTCCACCCCCCGCCCAAGCCTGACGCCTCTGACCCAGGCTTCAGGCCTGGGCAAGGGGACCATCATATCCCTCCAATCCTCGGCTCCGCCCCCCACCCAGGCCTGATGCCTCTGGCCCAGGCATCAGGCCTGGGCAGGGGACCCCCAGCCCCCCGCCCAGGCCTGATGCCTCGGCCAGAGGAGTTGACCCTCATCACCCTCCGATCACCAATCACCAGATCGGCCCCTTGACCAGGCCTGAGGCCTCCGGCAGAGGTGTCAGGCCTGGGCAGGGGAGTCCCAGCTCCCCACGATCTCCCGCTCTGCCCCTGCCCAGGCCTAACACCTCTGGCAGAGGCATTAGGCCTGGGCAGGGGACCCGCAGCTCCCTGCGGTTGCAGGCTCCGCCCCTGCCCAGGCCTAACGCCTCTGGCCGAGGCATCCGGCCCGGGCAGCGGGGACCCGCAGTGGCAGCAGCGCCGTGATCTCCCTCTCTGCTCCTGCCCAGGCCTAACGCCTCTGGCCAAAGCATTAGGCCTGGGCAGAGGACCCCCTGCTCCCCGCAGTTGCAGGCTCTGCCCCTGCCCCTGCCCAGGCCTAACGCCTCTGGCCTAGGCGTCCGGCCTGGGCAGCAGGGACCCGCAGTGGCAGCAGGGGGGGGCCGCGATCGCGCAGGCTCCGCCCCTGCCCCTGCAGGACGCCTCTGGCTGAGGCGCCCGGCTCGGGCAGCGGGGACCCGCAGTTGCAGTGGCCCCGCGATCGTGGGCTCCGCTTTAGGCCCAGGCAAGGGACCCCTAGCTCCCGGGACTGCCAGTTTCGACCGTGCCCAGCTCCCATCGCTGGCTCCACCCCTACTTCCTGCTATCACTGGCCAGGGCGGCAAAGGCGCCTGATTCTCCGATCATGGCTGGGGGGCAGGGCAAAGACAGCCCCAGGGCCGCCTTTGCCCTGTCCCCCAGCTCTTAGCTCCCCCCTGGGTTTCCGATCACTGTCAGTGGCAGGGGGCTTCTTCCTGCTTTCCCTTTTGCCTCCCTGCATTGTGCCTACATATGCAAATTATCCGCCATCTTTGTTGGCAGTTAACTGCCAATCTTAGTTGGCAGTTAATTTGCATATAGCCCTGATTAGCCAATGAAAAGGGTAGCGCCGTACGCCAATTACCATTTTACTCTTTTATTAGTGTAGACTAGAGGCCCGGTGCACAAGATACATGTACTGGGAGGGGGGGTGATCCCTCAGCCTGGCCTGTGCTCTCTCACAGTCCAGGGCTCTTGCAGTCTGGGACCCCTCGCTCCTACCACCTGCATGCTGTAGAGGCAGGAGAGGCTCCCGCCACTGCCGTTGTGCTCGCCAGCTGTGAGCCCAGCTTCTGGCTAAGTGGCACACCCCGTGTGGGAGTCCACTGACCATCAGGGAGCATCTCCTGCGTTGAGTGTCTGCCCTCTGATGGTAAGTGTGCATCATAGCAACTGGTCATTCCGCAGTTAAGTCGATTTGCATAGTAGCCTTTTATTATATAGGATTGCAAACTCCCTATGGATAGCATTCTTATATTAGATTGTAAACTCCCTTTGGATAGTTTTGTACATCTTTATATTTCTCACATATAGTAGTCTAAAATTGCTTGGCATAAGCTAGTGTTAAAAAAGCACTGCTGGACCCCCAGCAATGATCAGGCACTGTTCTATGGTCTGGAGATATAAGGATAAATTATACTAGGTTGGTGCAATCTGGAATGGAAGACAGATTTGTAAATACATAATTGAAATGGTGTCATACAGAATGATACAACGTAATAACTACCACAGAAAAGGCATATGCCCCTTGGTAGGGGATTAGTTCGGTGGAGGGAAACAGATGTAGGATCTGAAAAGGTTTTATTTAGTTGACTTTTGAGTTTTGCTTTGAAGGGTGAATAAGATAGGCAAGATGGAATTAGAAGTGAGGTCATTCCTGGCTGAGAGACTAGTAAGAACAGATGCAAAGAGGTGCAAAAGTACAGTGTGCAATGTTTGAGAAATCAGTCTTAGAGTAAAAAAGGAGCAGCAAATATGAGCCTGGTTTCTAAGCTGTGCAAAATTGTTAACTCTCCATTGTGTAAATGTGTCACAGCTTTTTTACCCACTCATCTACTGATGGACACTGGACTGCTTCCAGATCTTGGCTATTGTAAATAATGCTGCAGTGAACATAGGAGTGTATGTTAGTCTTTTGGGTTTCTTCGGATGTATTCTTCTGTAGATCATTGGAAGGTAGTTAAAAATTTTTAAAAGTATGCAGTGATAATAAAAGTTTTCATTTTAGAAAAATGGTCCTGTGGAGCATTGGCTGGACTAATAAGACTATTGGAAAGAAGCTTGATTGGAGACTATTGTAGTAATTGAAGACATGATGCTGAGTGCCTGCAGGGTACTGGAAAATATTACAGAAACAGCTTTTAGAGTTATTGCAGAGATAGAATACACAGTACTTAGTTTATTGGATGCCAAAGATGGAAGAGTCAGATATGACTCATTTCTAGCTTCAGTAACTGGAATCATTAGCAATAATTTTAGTAGTCAGAGTTGGGATGGAAAAAATGAATGATCTCTAAATAAGGGACTAGTTTAATAAATTATGGTACATTTCATCCACAGAAATCCTCTGTATAATAATGGTGCACCAGTAATTAAAATGAACAGGTTTGCGTAGTATGACTCTTTCATAGTATACATTACCACGAAGGTTGCAGCTTAAAACAACACACATTTATTATCTTATAATGTCTGTGTGTAAGGTGTCTGGGTGCAGCTCAACTGGATCTTCTCTTTAGAGTTTTACAGTCCTCTTTTAAACTCATGTGGTTATTGGCATAATTCAGTTTCTTTCACTTGTAGAGCTGAGGTCCCATTTTCTTGTTGGCTATCATCAGGGTTCGATCTCAGCTCCTAGAGGCTGCCCTAGCTTCTGGTCACATGGTGGCTTACTTTTCAAGGCTGCCAGAAGACTCTTCAGTCTGCTAAGGCAGAGCCTTATAATGGAGCATATCATAGGAGTGACTATCCCATCACCTTTGCTGTGCAAAGTAACTTATTCCTAGAAGCATGCCCTTATTCTGCCCGGGTTAATCTCAATAGGTCACCTTACAGTGTGTTCACCACAGAACTTATTTTAGAGTTTAAAGCTGGAAAGGGCCTCATCATATTTTCTTTCTTCCCAATTCCACTGTAAGGAAAGCTCATCTCTAGTGCTTAGCCTGGTCTTTATAGTAGCATAGCAGCGGTGACAGATATTCAAAAGACAGAGGGAAATGTGGAGAGAGATGTTATAAGGTCAAAGTAAGTACTCAGAAGACTTTTTCAGTCATATTGTGGATGAAATGATTAAGGCTTGCTTTTTAGGACATTTGCTGTGAAATAGAGAGCATAAATTAAATCTGGAAATATTGCAGAGGAAATACTGGCAATATTCGCTCATTGATGAGGAGCCTGGAGGAAGATGGTAGAGAAGAGGGAAGAGACTAGAGCAGCGGTTCTCAACCTGTGGGTCGCGACCCCTTTGGCAGTCGAACGACCCTTTCACAGGGGTCGCCTAAGACCATCCTGCATATCAGATATTTACATTACGATTCATAACAGTAGCAGCATAACAGTTATGAAATAGCAACAAAAATAATTTTATGGTTGGGTCACAACATGAGGAACTGTATTTAAAGGGCCGGAAGGTTGAGAACTACTGGACTAGAGTAACTTTGAGGTTGCTTGTTTGGCGACTGGGAAAATGGTGTGTCATTGACTAATCAATTAATGGTTGAGTGCTGTGAGGCAATACATTGATGTTAAATTCACGATGCGGTTTTTGGTCTCTAGAGAGAAACTCAGAAGCACAAACAGTATTTCACATTGGCACTCTTAAAAGCCCTTGCCATCTCCATCTGTAGAGTCATAGGAAGTTATTCATTAGCAGTTTTTAAACTGCACTAGGGATTGCTTTTATCTGTAATGCCTGAATGTGTACTGTTTATTAGCACTTGAAAGAATACCCTACTTACCTTACATTAACTTCTGAAGTGGCTAGGAGACAGTTGGGGAAGTTGGGGGCCATTGTAGAATCTCTTAGCACAAAGCGCCACTTTTTAAATATTTTGTTCTGTTAATTTTTTAATAGTTTACTTCTTCTGTGTCAGAGAAAATATTTTGTATAATTTCCTTTGAAAATCATTACAGATTTCTTTGTTATCTCACATTTGCTTTTTTCCTATATCTTCCATATTTACCTGAAAACGTTTATTTTTCACCTAGCGGATGTAGTGGATGTATGTTTATTTTATATATATATATATATATATATATATATATATATATATATATATATATATATATATATGATCAAGTTTGTGATCATATTGTTAAAAATATTCTGTGGCTTTATATCTTTTACACCTAGTTATAAGCCATATTCTTAGGAACATAAAATGTAGAATCTCACAATTCTGAATTTCTATGTCTCTGGTTCATTTATCTTATCATTTGAAGTGCTTATCTCCTGATTTTTCTTCTTAAAGCCATTTTCCCCTTTATATTAATAAAGGCACAATAGGTTCCTTTTTTATCCATGGTTTTGCTTTCCATGGTTTCAGTTATCCATGGTCAACCATGGTCCAAAAATTTCAAATGGACAATTCCAGATATACACAATTCATAAGTTTTAAATTTTGTGTCATTCTGAGTAGAGTGATGATTTCTCGCACTGCCCTGCTTCGTCCCACCCTTTGTGAATCATTTCTTTGTCCAGTGCAATGTCAACCAAAGGTTGTCATCACCAATTCAATGCCAACAGGTGTTCCCCATTTGGGCTGCAGTGAAGGGGAGAGACTTTATTCAGTGCCAGCAGCTCAATTGTGAAACGCTAGGCTGTGGAACATCTCAACTGTGATTTCAGCACAGCTGTGGAACAGAATGGCAGTGAGATAGCTCAATACTGAGAGAGTTCAATTATGATACAGCATGGCTGTGGAACAGCTTGGGTGAGGCGGCTCCGGTGTCACAGCTGTGCTCTCACAGTACAGTTCTGTTGCAGCTCCAGTGTTACAGCTCCAGCTCAGGTGTTACAGCTTCCAGCTCAGGTGTTATGGCTCCAGCTGGGTTATTACAGCTCCTTGACACCGGACGGCTTTTGTGTTGGTTATTGTCATTTTTTTATTTGACAATCTAAGGGGAGTAAAGGTCAGTTCCCCTGACTAACTAGTCAGGTGTTGCATGTTTTAAAAATTCTTGTGGCACACTGGCTGAAAATGGCTGATTTAGTGTGAAGTAATATTACTTCATTGGGTATGAAGTCAGAGAAGACAGGAAATACTTTTTCATTCCCAATAACAGTGAAATATGTTGTGTATGTGTATACATATATTTAATTGATAATATTCATCTTTTATTTATTTTTTCTTTATTGTTTAAAGTATTACATATAGTATTACATATGTCTCCCTTTTCCTCCATTGACTTCTCCCTGGCCACCCCGACCCCCGCACATGCCCTCATCCCCTATTGTCTTTGTCCATTGGTTATGCTTATATGCATGCATACAAGTCCTTTGGTTGATCTCTTAACCCCTCACCCTCTCCTCTGCCTTCCTTCTGAAGTTTGATTGTCGGTAAATGTTTCCCTCCACGTCCCGCGTGGTTCAGGGTTCAGGGCCTGGAAGAGGAGCCGCACACAAATGAGAGAGAAAAGACACGAGATAATTTGGGAATATTGGGGGCCAGGCGGGTAAGTCCCACTCAGGAGGAAGCACTTCCACTGTGCTCAGGCCGCACCAACCTTTTATAGTCAGAGGTAAACAAGGTAGTGGTTACCATAGTTACATAGTTCTTGTGAGTTTCACTTGTTTTGACCATAGTTACACTTCCTGCACTTCCCTCAGCCCATTAGCTTCCCAGATAAGATCTGGGGAGTGTTATAAGGTCAAGCCTAATTATGCTAAGAGGACTGTGCCCTCTAAGCTGGGACTTGTTTGTGAATTTGCCAACAGGTGAGTCCGAGGCTTAACCCTATATCAGTTTCCCACATTTGATGGTCTGTTCGATGCTTCTCTGTCTCTGGATCTATTTATGTTCATCAGTTTATGTTGTTTATTATATTCCACAAATGAGTGAGATCATGTGATATTTATCTTTTTCTGACTGGCTTATCTTGCTTAGCATAATGCTCTCCATGTCCATCCATGCTGTTGCGAATGGTAAGAGTCATTTCTGTTTTACAGCAGCGTAGTATTCCATTCTGTACTAGTAGATGTACTGCAATTTTTTAATCCACTCATCTGCTGACGGGCACTTAGGCTGTTTCCAAATCTTAGCTATTGTAAATTGTGCTGCCATGAACATAGGGGTGCATAAGTCCTCTCTGATTGGTGAATATTCACATTTTTATAGGTTGCTGAGCCAAACAATGAAGGATCATCTAGTAAGAGTTGCAAATGAAGCTGAATTTATCCTGAGCAGGCAGCGAGCAGAGGATATTCACAGACATGCGGAATTTGAGGTAGGTTCCACATATGTTCGGTGTGAAGAAGTTACCAATGCATAGGTAAAATGGCAGGATTATGTAAGCAAACATGTCACCAAAAAATTAAGACTTACTTTGTGAGAGAATCACGGAGGTTAACAGAGAGATAGTGCAAGTCTCTAGCCCTCTGGTCTCAACTCAAATTCATCTACAAGTTGATTTGCAGCAGCTTCTGTGTTTGGGTGAGCTGGGTGTTGAATGTGGTAGTTTTAAAATAAAATAAATTAGTGAAGGGCCTTTGTCCTCTCTGAGCAAGACAGAACTACTTAACTGGAAAGGAAAACCCCTACGGAAGAGATAAGATCTATGTTTCTAGAGAGAAGCTGAACATGGGCATGGAGTTTCTTTACCCTTGTTGTTTGAGAGCTCGCTAACCTTTGGAGCAGAGGAAATGAGGGAGCATATAGCTTTCTTCTGGGATCCTCACTGAAGGACCAAGTGACGATCTATCCAATGACTTCTGTATATTCAATAGTTTCACCTGAACATGTGTAACAGGTGTTAATTCATAGAGGAAATTAATGGTATTGTAGCTATATAAATTAGCAAATTTGACACCTAAGGTGAACTAGAAAAATTTGGTAAAAATATTTGCTAATTATTGGAAAAAAGTTAAAAGCACCATCTGGGTTCTTTCTAACATGTTATGAACAGATAATTCAAATGTTGCTGATATTTTTCTGGTACATTAAAGAAGATGAAAACCTCCCCAGTGCATTTTATACAACCTGAAAAAGTTATTGGAACAATAAAACTCCAAAAGATAAATGTTATTTAAGAATATGGGTACAAAATTCTAACTAAAAGTTTACTCCACAATGAAATAAAATAATTATATACTAATTATAAGTATATACTAAGAATTATATAGTTAGATTTTATTCATGGAATTCAAAGATGGTTTAATATTAAGATATCTACTTCTTAATAAATTATATCTAAACAAATTAAAATAGAAAAATTATGTCAAGATACCAGTAAATGCAGAAAAAAAGCACATGTTAGATTTTAGCAGCCAGTCCTATAAGACTTTTGGGAACAAAAAGTATACAAGTGAATTCAGTACCCCATCCCCTTGTTTATTAGAGTTTCTTAGCATCCAGGTTCCTTCTTTTGACTCAATTCTTTTTCTTTTCTTTTTTTAATGTACAAGAGGCTCATGTGTGCTGTAAACTTAAACTTCTTTTATGTTTAAGAATATTTCCCTGCTGTCTTTATATTGGAGTAACATTCTGATGGATTTAAAATTCTTGGCTAACACTTGCATTCCTTTAGAACTTTATAGACATTGCTTTGCTTTCTTCTGGCTTTGAATGCTGCTTTCAGAGAAGTTTGAAGCTGGTCTGATATTTTTCTCAGTTGATGATTTGCTTTTTCCTGTTTCAGATTTCTTTATTTGCTCATGAAGTTCAATTTCAACAGCAGTATGACTCAGTAATAAACATTCATAAAATTTTCCTGGATCATAGTCTTTAGTTATACTGTAAATTCAGTTCTTGGAAATTGTTTTAAATTAAAATTTGAAAATTCTCATTTTATTTTATTTTATTTTTCTTTACTTAGCTATACATTCATTAATCTATATCACATGTCTGTTTTTCATATCTCTCTTAGTTACTTCTTAATTGCTTTATTTTCTCTGATCTCTCACCATCAGTAACTAAGTTTTTAGTGTTTTATTTTGTACCTGATGTTTGTAGTTTATTTATCTATAATGCTTATGTTTTGTTCTTCATTTGATAATTCAGGTCTTCAACCTCTCTTTTCACCTTAGCTATTTTGATATTTTTATGTGTGTTTTTTAGTTATATTATCGTTATATTGATCATTACAAGGAAATAATCATGAGGAATTTCCTTTATATTTTGTTATATATTCTCTTGAGATTCTTTGTCTTTTGTATAGAATCTCCCAGTTTTATTTGAAGAAATTACTACTCAGCTTGTTTTTATTGATTCATTGGTTTGTGATATACATGCTTAGAATGCACTTGCCTGGATTTTCTATTGGCTTAGTCAAACAGAATATTTCAGTGACTTCTTCCCTTCTCCCCATTGTGAGCTACAGTCTGAATTTTGCTATTTTTTTTTCTTTTTTTTGGCCAATATTATATAGACTATCACGAAGAGAATGAGAGACATCTTTGAGATGGGTGAGGAAACTTCCCAGCTCATCTAAGTTTTGCCTTCTCTTTAAGATTTTGTTAAGTATTTGTTAAGTTCATTTCATCTTATTAGAAGCTATGGACAATTCTTATCAGGGCAAAATGTGCTTAGGCTTTGAATCATGATGTCATTTCAGAGAATAGTCTGGTGTCTGCTTCTGTCCTGGGAAGTCAGCCCTGATTTTCACTTCCTTGCTTCACTATGTTTGGCACTGTAGTTTTTCCAGTATCTTCAATGAGAAGAAACGGAGATAATGATACCTCCTAGTCCAGTGATGGCGAACCTATGACACGCGTGTCAGAGGTGACACGCGAACTCATTTTTTTGGTTGATTTTTCTTTGTTAAATGGCATTTAAATATATAAAATAAATATCAAAAATATAAATCTCTGTTTTACTATGGTTGCAAATATCAAAAAATTTCTATATGTGACACGGCACCAGAGTTAAGTTAGGGTTTTTCAAAATGCTGACATGCCGAGCTCAAAAGGTTCGCCATCACTGTCCTAGTCAGTTTGTTTCTCTCCCTTTATGAAGCATTAAGAAAAATTCTCAGAATTTTGTCAACTCACCATATTGCTTCGGGCATATGGTTAAGAACTGAGCTTTGTTGTACCTTTAGTTCTAGTCCTAGTTTGTTTATTTTCCCCATGGCAACCAATTATTTAATGATCCATGCTCTTTGTTAATTTTGTTGTTGTTGTTGTTTGGTTAATTTTGTTTAATTCTTTGTTGTTCAAAAGGATTTTATTTGCTAATTTTTTAGGATTTGAAAGAAGAAAAAACAATTTAGTTGCCTTGTTAGCCCTCCAACCTAACCTGGAACATATCTTTCTAATTTATTATGAAGAAGTTACTTTGTAACTTGGGGGGTGAGATTATAGTTCACTCTTTTTCTTTGATTTTTCGTGATCATGGAGGTGATTTATGTGGTCTTGTGTGTATGACTGAGAGAAAACGAGGAAGGAGATAATGTGGAATTGAAAGAAGGAAAAATAAAAGAAAAGAGGAAAAATACTTCTAAAACACTGTGTTTTGCAAGAGTTAAACTGAGTTGAACCAACCAGTATACGTATTTATATATACATACATGTTTTAACTAATTTAATCCTTGCAATAAGCCTCTGAAGTAGTGCTGTTATTGCCTCTCATTTTATAAATTAAAAAAAAGCATAAGGAGGATATAGTCCAGAGTTACAGCTAGAATTCAGATCTATGCAATTTATCTCTTAATCTCTAATCTATGCTTTTGATTCACATTCATTAGATTTCTATAGGATGTGTGATAGGATTTATTGTTGGCATACACAGCAGCTTTATTTTTAACTATATAATTTTATGCTTTATCTAGTAGAGTTTTTTATTTTTAATTTTTACCTTTGTTTTGTAATATTGTAATATTATAAAGTGCTAAAGGCCTGGTGCATGAAATTCTTACATGGGTAGGGTCCCTAGACCTGTCCGGCGATCAGGACCAATCTTTGTGCCAACCATCAGAGTAATTGGGACCCCCACTTGCACCCACATTGGCCTGGTACTGCCCACTTGCTGGCCCTGCCCTTACCACCATCGCCAGTCCCCTCCCTCTGTGGAGCGACTGGCAGAATGACCAGGGTTCTCCTGCTAGCATCCACCTTGGCTGGCCTAGCACCGCCCGCTTGCCAGCCTCATTGCTGCCCCCTCCCCGTCGCCACCGCCACTGGTCGTGGCCTGTGGGCTCTGGGCACCAACAGCGTTGAGCATCTGCCCCCTGGTGGTCAGTGCGCATCATAGAAACCAATCATTCTGCTGGTCATTCTGCCATTTGGTTGATTTGCATATTAGGGTTTTATATAGATTAATGATAATAACATCCTGTATAATAAAAGGGCAATATGCAAATTGACCCTAACAGCAGAATGACTGGGAATGACTGGTCACTATGACACACACTGACCACCAGGGGGCAGATGCTCAATGCAGGAGCTGCCCCTGGGTGATCAGTGCGCTCCCACACTGATCACCCAGGGGCAGCTCCTGCTCAGTCACAAGCCAGGCTGATGGCTGCCAGTACAGCAGTGGTGGTGGGAGCCTCTCCCGCCTTCTCAGCCGCGCTAAGGATGTCTGACTGCAGCTTAAGCCTGCTCCCCTCTGGCAAGTGGACATCCCCCGAGGGCTCCTGGACTGGCAGCGGGATGTCTGACTGCCAGTTTAGGCCTAAGCCAGCAGGTGGATATCGCCCGATGGATCCCAGACTGCGAGAGGGCACAGGCTGGGCTGAAGGACCCCCTAAGTGCACAAATTTTTGTGCATCGGGCCTCTAGTCTATATATATATAAAAAGCCAGCGACTGGAACCCTGTAATGACTGGTCGCTCTGACGCCTAATGCAGCCAGCGAACCGGTCCGATTGTGGGTGGGGTCAGTGGCCAACCTCCCATGGCCCCTCCCCCACCCGGCCCCACCCCAGATCAGCCCCCTAACCCCGATTAGGGGTATGGCCGGCTGGCCAATCACCTGTGTCCTATCCTCCTGACCAGCGCTGCCCCTGATGGGCCCCTACCACCCAGATGGCCCGTGGCCCTCACCCAGCCAGCTCTGCTCTGATCGGCCCCCTGCCACTCCGATGAGGAGGAGTTCCCGCCGGCTAACGGCCCGTGGCCCCTTCCCCTGGCTGGCCCTGTCCCCGATCGGCCCCCACACACACCATTCGGGATTGGGTTCGGCCAGCCAACCACCCATGGCCTCTCCCCCACCTGCTGGTCCTCGATCAGCTCCCCCCTCCCCATTCAGGGGGGGCCGGCCTGCCTAGCACCCACAGCCCTTCCCCATGTTGGCCCCACCCCCAATCAGCCCCCACCACCCCGATCGTTTCATGGCCTCTCCCTCCAGCCAGCTCCAACCCCAATTGCCCCCCCTCCCCCCCTCACTGCAATCAGAGGCAAGGCTGGTGGCTACGGCCCCTTCCCCCAGCTGCCCCGCCCCCCTAATCAGCCCTCCCCACACCAATCAGGGGCGGGGCCTACTAGCCAATTGCTCATGGCCTTCCCCCCCCCACCCCCCCCGCTGGTAGGCCCTGATTGGACCCCGATTGGGGCCAACCTCCCACTCTCTCCTCCTCCCGATCCGCCCTGATTGGGTCGGGCTGGCAGGACCCCACCCATGCATGAGTTCGTGCACTGGGCCTCTAGTATTTAAATAAAATCCAGGTTTTTTCAAATAATGTTATTGTTACCTTAATTTTTAGTGGAGAAAATAGATTTGTTGAAATATGGCACTTGAAAGTCTCTTTTAAGAGAGCAAGCATATCTTTTTAATTCTTACCAGGCTTATTTTCACAGAAAAAGAATTTGCTTTATTTATGCCACAAAACCCAATTGATTGAGGCATGTTCATGTTTAATATATTTCTAACTATATTGCTCTTAAATCTTAAATAATACTCTACAAGATGAAGCATATTTTTTCCTAGCCAGCTTGTATCCTAAAGGTTATCTATATTCAGCCTTGAATTTATGCTGTCCATTCTTAAATAATATATCTGAACTTTATCTCCTACTAGCTACTTCCTCCTGCAAAGAAGAGATGTTGTCATGTATTTAATATACAATTTGTGGTTGCAAAGTACCTGACTTGTTTCATTTATTATCAAGGTATTGATGACAGTGTAGATCTGAAATGCTCATCTTCTTAGTTCATTGCATGATTATCTTTGGAGTGGGACGTTCTTGATATCTTCAGCTTTTGATTTATGTAGAGGTTCCTTGAATGTCATGACATCATTGATTAGGTGTACATCTTAACATTATTTTTTAATCTTAGAGCTATAAACAGAATGTTTATTAAAACACTGTATGTATAAAATATTGGACACTGTTTTGTAAATATGGTGTATATATTGGTACATACCATTCATTACTGTCTTTTTGTTATAAGATTGATTATTGATAGGTACTTGTTTGTCGCCATTTTTATTCTTTATGCCTGTGTTCCTTCTTCCCTCCCTATTTCTTCTTTTTACTGCAGACCCTTTAGCATTTCTCGCATTGCTGGTTTGGTGGTAAAAAACTCCCTTAGTCCTTTATTGTCTGCGAAGGTCCTGATTTCACCCTCAACTTTGATTGATAGTATTTTTGGATTTAGACCCTTGCTTTGCATGACTTTGTATATTTCATTCCATTCTCTCCTGGCTTAATGTGTTTCTGTTCTGAAATTACTTGATAGTTTGACGGGAGATCCCTTGTAGGTAACTTTCTGTCTCTATCTGGCATCCTTTAATACTCTATTACATTTTTATTGATTTTTTTTTCTTTAGAGATAGAGGAATGGGGGAGAGAGAGAGCAAGGTAAGAGTGAAATATAAATCAGCTGCCTCCTGCACGCTCCTTACTTGGGATCTAACCTGCAACCTATGCATATGCCCTAACTGGAATTCAACAGGTAGCCTTTCAGTGCACAGGACAATGCCCAACCAACTGACCCACACTGGCTAGGGCTACCCCATAGTCTTTTTGAAATACACATGCACTCATTTACTTGTTCATTGATAGTACCCACTCACGAACTTAGAATTATAAGGATGCTTTAATAAAAATCTAATATTAAAATAATATATTGTGACCAAATTGCCATTCATGCAAGTTTTTTGAAAACATGATTTGTGGTAGCTGTGTTATTTCTCACTATAAACATGAAACAATTTTACCATTTTTTATTTTTAGATAACTTAAATTCTGTATATTTTACTCTTACAAATAAAGGTTTAAGGAATATCAATTCTCATAAATCTTTATTTGAATTTCTGACTTTTTAGGTGAGCTATTCATATAAGTGAAAATTTGGGACCAGAGTATGAGCTCTTTTGAGTATCTTAATACACAAAATTTCTTTTTAAACCTTTTCATATCATACTCTTTTCACATTCACTGTGCTATTACTATAATTAGATACTTTTCAATTTGATAAATATAGCATACATTACGTCTACTGCTAGTGAGCATGAACACTCGCTCATTATGATTGTTTTACTTTACCTAATTTGTTTAATTGTTTATACAAACAAATAAATGTTTACAATTTTTTTTAGTGATTTATAAAATGGTTTTATATTTTAAAACTATTAACCTTTGTTTTATTTGTTGCACTATTTCCCCGACAACATAGTTTTTATTATACATTTATAGTCATTTAAATTTTAATATAATCTTTCTTATAAAGATTTTCATTTATCATTGCTTTCATTATTATTAGGTTAAGTTTTTTTTTTTCTCATTTCAAGACCGTTTAAATTTTTTTCTTATATATTCTTTTGTATATGTTCTGTGGATGTGATGTTTAATTTTTAAAATATGAAACATTTTTCTTTGTGTTGTATGAGATAAGACTCTATCATATATTATAATCTGATGTTTTTTATAGATTCTATTGTGTTTCATCGATTTTTTTTGTTATTGCTCATTACATAATCATTAAGCTAATGCAACTTTTTTTGGGAGTTTTGTATATATTATTTATTTTTTATCATGGAAGTTTAGATAAATATATAAATGTAGAAGGGATATTATAATCAATACTCATCATTTAGATCCAGTAACTGTAACATTTTGCCACATGTGTTTGATTTTTTTTTCTTTTGCCAATATTTTTTTTAATTTATCTTTATTGTTGAATTCATTACAGATATCCCCCTTTTTCCCCCCTTGGACCCTCTCTAGTCTCTACTCCCCCCTTATCTCCAGTCCTGTTTCCCCAAGCCCTTCACCACTATTGTGTGTGTCCATGGGTTATCATATCCTATCCTATCCAATAAAAGAGAAACATGGTAATTAGCGTACGACCGCTACCCTTCCCATTGGCTAATCAGGGCAATATGCAAATTAACTGCCAGCCAAGATGGCAGCTGACAGCCAGGCAGCTTGAAACTAACATGAGGCTTGCTTGCTTCAGTGACGGAGGACTCCAACGTTCCCCCGCCTGCCGCTGCAGGCCTCTGAGCTGCAACTCTAAGCAACTATGTAAGAAATATAGAAGCTAAACAAAACCCCAGAAACCTGCTTTATCCCCGGGCTTCAGCCAGCAGGATCGCAACATTGTAAGCAAAGGCCAGAAACCTACTTTCAGCAGCGGAGGCCTAAGAGCTGGAGCCAAGCCTCAAAGCTAAAGCTAGCCCAGAATTAAAAAAGAAAAAAAGAAAAAAAGGAGCGGTTGGGAGCTTCAGTCACCCCCTGCCTGAAAACAGCCCTCAGCCCCTCACCCAGACTGGCCAGGCACCCCAGTGGGGACCCCCACCCTGAAGGGTGTGTGACCAGCTGCAAACAGCCATCATCCCCTCACCCAGGCTGGCCAGGCACCCCACTGGGGACCCCCACCCTGAAGGATGTGTGACCAGCTGCAAATAGCCATCATCCCCTCACCCAGGCTGGCCAGGCACCCCAGTGGGGACCCCCACCTTGATTCAGGACACCCTTCAGGGCAAACCAGCTGGCACCCACCCGTGCACCAGGCCTCTACCCTATATAGTAAAAGGGTAATATGCCTCCCAGCACCGGGATCAGCGGAGCCACGAGGCCTCCTGGCACCGGGATCAGCGTGACAGGGGGCAGCGCCCAAACCCCCTGATCGCCCTGCGGCTCTGTGTGTGACAGGGTCGGGGCCACAACCTCCCTATCCACCCTGCTCTGTTCATGACAGGGGAAGGTGCCCCAACCCCCTGATCAGCCCTGCTCTGTGCCTGATAGGGGGGAGCTCCCCAACCCCCTGATCGCCCTGCGGCTCTGTGTGTGACAGGGTGCGGCGCCCCAACCCCCTGATCGGCCCTGCTCTGTGTGTGACAGGGTGTGGCACCCCACTCCCCCCCCCCCACAGGCCCTGCTCTGTGTGTGACGGGGTAGAGCCATAACCTCCCCATTGGCCCTGCCCTGAGTGTGAGAGTGGTGGCGCCCCAACCCCCTGATCGGACCTGCTCTGTGGGTGATAGAGGGCGGCGCCCCAACCCCCTGATGGGCCCTGCTCTATGAGTGACAGGGGGCAGTGCCCG
The DNA here is from genome assembly GCF_963259705.1 of Myotis daubentonii. Classification (NCBI taxonomy): domain Eukaryota; kingdom Metazoa; phylum Chordata; class Mammalia; order Chiroptera; family Vespertilionidae; genus Myotis; species Myotis daubentonii. Next base: position 55,615,291 of record NC_081844.1, read on the forward strand.
AACCCCCTGATTGGCCCTGCTCTGTGTGTGACAGGGGGCGGTGCCCCAACTCCCCTATTGGCCCTACTCTGTGAGTGACAGGGGGTAGCTCCCCAACCCCCTGATGGGCCCTGCTCTGTGCGTGATAGCGGGGAGCTCCCCAACCCCCTGATTGACCCTGCTCTGTGCGTGACAGGGTACAGAGCCCCAACCCCCCTGATGGGCCCTGCTCTGTGAGTGACAGGGGGCAGCGCCACAACCCCCTGATTAGCCCTGCTCTGTTTGTGACAGGGGGTGGCGCTGCAACCTCCCCATCAACCCTGCCTTAAGTATGACAGGTGGTGGTGCCCCAACCCCCCAATCAGCCCTACCCTGAGCGTGACTCAGGGTGGCATCGCAACCTCCTGATCTGCCCTGCTCTGTGCGTGACAGGGGCGGTGCCCCAACTCCCCAATCGGCCCTGCTCTGAGCCCGACCAGGGGCTGCACCTAGGGATTGGGCCTGCCCTCTGCCACCCAGGAGCAGGCCTAAGCCAACCAGTCGTTATCTCCCGAGGGGTCCCAGACTGTGAGAGGGCACAGGCCAGGCTGAGGGAACTCCCTTCCCCCCGAGTGCACAAATTTTTGTGCACCGGGCCTCTAGTTCCTATATAATAAAAGTGTAGTATGCAAATTGTCCCCTAGACTGGGAGTTCATCTGGGAGTTCTACCAGGGGGCAGGGCCGGCCACCGGAAGGGAGGGAGGTTCCTGACAGCAGTGGTGGCAGTCGGCTGGGGGAAGGGAGGGAGGCCCTGGCCGGCAGCCAGCAGCCACTAGGGATGAATTTTTTGCACTGGGCCTCTATTATACATATAACTTCTTTGGTTAATCTCTTCCCACCCCCCTTGCCCTTCCCTGTGAGATTTGTCATTCTTTTCCATCCTTCTATGTTCTGGGTCTGTTTTGTTCATTGGTTTATTTTGCTCATTACATTCCACATATTAGTGAGTTCATGTGATACTTAGTTTTCTGTGACAGTCTTATTTTGCTTAGCATAATACTCTCCAGGTCTCTAACACCACTACTGCTCACTCCCTCTGGAAACTTCCTGAGATTATCAGTAACCTCAATTTAACCAAACCAGCATTCTTCTGCCTTTGTTTTCCTTTCAGTTAACCTCATCTCCATATCTAATGCTATTGGCTATTCTCTCCCGTCTTGACTTTTATTGGAATCCTGTTCTCTCTTTACTAATCACGTCACTATTCCTTTTATGGTGTCTTTCTATCACATTCTCCATAGTGCCTGGAACATTGCCTTACACATAGTAGGTGCTCAGTAAATAATTGTTCAATAAATGAATGCTAATTACAGCCTACACATTTGGATTCTTTTTCTAAAGTTTCTGATTAAAACTGGGAATGTTAGTTCTCTATGGAAATATAAAGAATTAAATTAAGTGAGAAAGGCCATGGCAGAACTATTTTCTACCCTCTCACCAGCAAGTGTGAATGTTTATAATAGTATTTCAAATGGCGAGGATTGGTGACTTTCAAATTACAGCTTTTAGTTCCTCAATCCAAAATTTGCTGATTGGGCTTGAAAAGAAAGAATAGGCAGTTTAAACTATAAAATACACGTTAGCACACTTTACATTAAAAAATTGAAAAAAAAATTGTAAGAAACTTTGTTGGCTAGTATTTTTTTCTTGACCTCAAACTATTAGATACAACTTGAACATTCAGGTAGTTTACCAATTCTGCCATATACTGATAACTTTTCTTAATTAAATGTTTTGTTTTTTTTTGGGTCATGGATACCATTTCATCTGACTTTATAACATAACTGCAGTTTATATATTTGTCTCATGATTTCTTCCATCAAAGCATGAAGAAGTGAATTATTGAAAAGATAAAAATAAATTTGTTTGCTTTCTGTCAGAGTTCATATCCACAGCCAACCTTGATAGAAGATCAGAATGATTTAGACAAGTTTGCTTTGGAGATTCATAACATATGCTTGCTGGACAGAATTGAGTTATCTCTGCTCTGGAGAGTAAGTTATTGTAGCAGGAGCTGACAGAGATGAAGATAACTGAGGGAAATTCAATTACCTTTTAGTGTTTTCTTTCTAATAGGATTCTTAATGTGAAAAAGATCCTTAGGTGATGTGCTTCTGTTACTTGGGAGATCTGCCTTGATACCTGTTTTAAGAATACCATGAACTTTAGTTCTGGGCCTTCATTAAGTATGAAATAGGCCTCTTACTGTTATGAGTAGTTTTGATTGAAAGGTCTTATTTTTACTTGATGTCATTGGCTATCTTTATAATCATTAACTGCCCTCTGTGGTTTTCTTTAACAAGGCATATATTATTTTAATACATTGGGAGTTATTTTTCTTTCCCTTTTGAGTGATCTCTCTGGAAGTACATTTTAGCTTCTGTGTTGATATATTTATATTCCTCTAATTATCATATATCGAAGCTGGATAACCATGTTAAATGCTGCTAGAATTCCCAAGTTTCCATTTTTACTTTGCTTTTTCAATTTGTCAGACTATTTGCTAGAATGGTGTTTTTACTTTCCACCCCCTTTTACTTGTCTTGCTACCTGGCTTCTCTCCTTTCCTTTTCATTTCAATCCTGGAACAAATAAATTAAAAAATGTTCTCTTGACTGTCATTAATGATCTAATAATACTACCCAGTGGCTCTTTTTCACTCCTCATTTTCCTTGATCTCTGCATCATTGGACATTGATGATCAACCCTTCCATTAAGAAATTCTTTTTCTGCTTGGCTTTCTTACCCACTGGTTTTCTGATTAGCTTTTTACTTCTCATGGTTCTCTTTGTAGTTTCATCTCTCATTTTTTAATTTATTTTTTAAATATATATTTTATTGTTTTCAGAGAGGAGGAAAAGGGAGAGAGAGATAGAAACATCAATGATGAGAGAGAATCATTGATTGGCTGCCTCCTGCATGCCCCACACTGGGGATCGAGCCCGCAACCCAGGAATGTGCCCTTGACCAGAATCGAACCAGGGACCCTTCAATCCTCAGGCCGACACTCTATCCACTGAGCCAAACCAGCTAGGGCTCATTTTTTATTTCTTTTACTGAAAGTATAGGTGTTCATTAGAATACCTTCTTGGTACTCTTAAATTTTTGCACTACTTAGATAATGTTAGCATTATCTAAAAACTTTTATATAGAAGACATTACATCTTTTTTAAATTTAAAATTTTTATTTTTTTCTTTATTTTATTTTTTTCTTTATTGATTAATGTATTACATATGTGTTCTTATCCGCCCATTGTCCACCCTGTCATGCCCTCACCCCCCTGGTGTCTGTGTCCACTGGTTAGGCTTATATGCATGCATACAACTCCTTTGGTTGATCTCTCCCCCTTATCCCCACCCTCCCCTACCTTCCTTCTGAGGTTTATTTTTAATGGGCACTTTTTCTAGTTCCTGACTTTATTGGAGATGCTTTGATGTTTCCACAATAATTATGATACAGTCTTTGAGCTGAAGTAAGTGTAGTATATCTGTTTATGAAATATTCATTTAGTTTTGTTTTGTTGAGTTATTTTCTTTTTAATTAAGAATTTTGTTCAATTTTGTCATCTTTTAATGGAACAGTAGAGTTGGTGTGTGTGTGTGTGTGTGTGTGTGTCTATCTATATATACCCTATCTAATAATAGACAAACATGGTAATTAACCGTAACTTTGCTACCCTTCCCATTGGCTAATCAGGGCTATATGCAAATTAACTGTCAACCAAGATGGCAGCCGGCAGGCAGGCAGCTGAAGCAAACAGGAGGCTTGCTTGCTCCAGTGATGGAGGAAGCCAAGGTTCCCCACCTGCCCCTGCCGGCCTCTGAGCTGCACTCTAAGAAACAATGTTGCAATTATAGAAGCTAAACAATCCCCAGAAACCTGCTTTCAGCCAGCCAGGAGCTCAGAGCTGGAGTTGCAACAGTGTTTCAATTATAGAAGCTAAACAAAGCCCAGATACCGGCTTTCAGCAGCCGAGGTCTCAGAGCTGGAGCCGAGCCTCAGAGCTAAAGCTGGCTCTCAGCTCCAGTGATAGCCATAGAAGGTAAATGAATCGAAGAATAAAAAAAAAAAAAGAAAAAAAGGAGAGGTTGGGAGCTTCAGTCACCTGCCAGCCTGAAAACAGCCCTCAGCCCCTCACCCAGACTGGCCAGGTACCCCAGTGGGGACCCCCACCCTGAAGGGGGTGTAACCAGCTGCAAACAGCTATCAGCCCCTCATTCAGACTGGCCAGACACCCAAGCGGGACCCCAACCCTGATTCAGGACACCCTTCAGGGCAAACCATCTGTCCCCCACCCGTGCACCAGGCTTCTATCCTATATAGTAAAAGGGTAATATGCAAACTGACCCTAACAGCAGAAGGACTGGGAATGACTGGTCACTATGACACACACTGACCACCAGGGGGCAGATGCTCAATGCAGGAGCTGCCCTCTGATGGCAGGGCGCTCTCACATGGGAGAAGCTCTGCTCAGCCACAAGCCAGGCGGATGGCTGCCAGTACAGCAGTTGTGGTGGGAGCCTCTCCTGCCTCCTCAGCAGTGCTAAGGATGTCCAACTGCAGTTTAGGCCTGCTCCCTGCTGGCAAGTGGACATCCCCCGAGGGCTGCGGGCTGCCAGAGGGATGTCTGATTGCCATCTTAGACCCAATACCCTGGGGAGTGGGCCTAAGCCAGCAGGTGGTCATCCCCTGAGGGGTCCCAGACTGCGAGATGGCACAGGCCGGGCTGAAGGACCCCCCACTCCCCCCGAGTGCACAAATTTTTGTACACCCGGCCTCTAGTATATATATAATATAAAAGTCAAGCGACCATAACGATGGAATGACTGGTCACTATGGCGCTCACTGCGGTATCCAACCAGCCCAATTGGCCCCCCTCAAACTCCCGCGATCCATCCCCCTGGCTGGCCTGGCCCCCTATCGGGCTCCCACACCCCGATTGGGGTTGGGGCCGGCCAGCCAACCTCCTACAGCTCCTCTCCCCAGCCGACCTCTTCCCCCATCAGCCCCCTCAACCTTGATTGGGGGCAGGTATGGCCAACCTCCCATGTCTCCTCCCCTCCCCACCCCCCCGCCAGCCCGGCGTCGATGGGCCCCCATCAGAGCGGGCTGTCTGGACCCCACCCATGCACAAATTCATGCATGGGGCCTCTACTTATATATACTTTTATTGGTTTCAGAGAGGAAGGGAGATGGAGAGAGGGATAGAAACATCAATAATGAGTGAGAATTATTGATTGGCTGCCTCCTGCATGCTCTAAAATTGGTATCCAGCCCACAACCTGGGCATGTGCCCTGACCAGGAATTCAACCGTGACCTACTGGTTCATAGGTTGACACTCAACCACTGAGCCATGCCATCTGGGCAATTCATTGATTTAACCCAAAAATGTATTTATTGAATTTAGAGGGAGAGGATGTGAGAGACAGAGAGAGAGACATCACTTTTTGGTTCCACTTATGATGTGCCCTAAGTAGGACAACTTCACTTTTGTCTTTTTTGCCTTTTTCAGGCTTAATTTGCTGTAGAACCTACTTGGCCGTCTCTCTGGTGATTCAGGGTATCTGTAGAGTTCTCCTTCAACACTACATTTCAGATGAGTCAGTGTTTTCCTGTCAGCCATTTTCACTTTCCAACTTTGGCATCTGTACATAGGAATTAGAAATACGAGGGTATGAATGATCTTAGCTTTGGCGTCCAAAGACACCTCTTTGCTCCCGATGATCTTTCCTAATTCTTCCCTTGCTGCCCTTTTGAATCTCATGCTTCTCTTGCTTTCTTGGCTGCTGTCTTCATTTGAATTGGTGACAGAATCAAGCAAGGTAAGCTACCTCTATAAAAATTTAAGTGTCTTCATTGTCTATGTTATAGTTGTGTATTTTTTCTGAATCATTAAGTGCAGTTCTGCGTTGGCACTTTCTTCTTTCACTTTCACCAGAAGTCATTTCATATTATCATTTCTTTTTGCTCATAAGAGTGTTATCTGTATATCTTAAGTTACTGATATTTCACCTACCAATTTTCACTCTTCCTTCCTCTGAGTCCAGCTCAGTTTGTTGTATGTAAAGTTTTTTGGTACATGTTAAATAAGGAGATACTTCTCTAACACCTTAGCCTGCAGGCCTGATAGTGCCTTCTGTCCACAATATAGGTTATGTATCAGGAGTTCCTCATGATTGACAGTCAAAGGCTTTACTGTGGTCTATAAAACATAGATTAACCTTTTGAAATTATTATTATTACTAGAGGCCCGGTGCACGAAATTCGTTGACTTGGGGTGGGGGGGGGCGGTCTTTCAGCCAGGCCTGCGCCCTATTGCAATCTGGGAGCCCTCAGGGGATGTCCGACTGACGGCTTAGAGCTGCTGTGGAGGCAGGAGAGGCTCCTGCCACCTCCACTGCATTCTGGCTGAGTGCACTCCCCCTGTGGGAGCACACTGACCACCAGGGGCAGCTACTGTGTTGAGCATCTGCCCCCTGGTGGTCAGTGCACGTTATAGCGACCGGTTGTTCCACTGTTTGGTTGGTTTGCATATTAGCCTATTATTATATAGGATCATTTTTATCCCTCACCGAAGAATAATTTTTCATTGATTTTTAGCAAGAGTAAAAGAGAGAAACATCAACGTGAGAGAAACACATCGATTGGTTGCCTCCTGCATGAGCCCTGACCAGCGCCTGGGCAGGGGAGGAGCTCGCAACCAAGGTACATGCCCTTGACTGGAATCAAACCCGGGACCCTTTGGTCCACAGACCAACACTCTATCTGCTGAGTCAGACTACTAGGGCTTGAAGTTATTTGAAGTCTCATTGTCCAAGCAATGTTTATAGTTAAGTCTCAAGTGCCTCTCCTCCTTTTCTGAATCCAGCTTGAACAGCTGACATTTACTGCTTTTCATGTAAGAGCCTTTGTAGCATCACCTTGAGCATCACTTTACTTGCCATTTCTCTCCATTGTTTCATCTTAAAATCAGGATAATAATGGTATCTACCTACAGTAATTTTTTGAAGAATAAATGGGATTTGTCAAAGTGCCTGCTACTCTGACTATATATTAAGTGTTCAATAATGCAGCTATTATTGTTTCTATGAAATAGAGAGTATTCATTTTTATATTCTATGTAATCTCTGACAATTCCCAAAGAATGCTTATATGTCACAGTTCATCTGGGACTCTTACCTCTGCCACAGGGTCTACATCCAGACCACTGCATGTCAGAGCTCAGGAAGCTACTTCTTACTGTCATACAAGTGGCTTTTCAGCAACGGTAGAAGGTCATCACAATGCAGAAAAGGAAAATAAAAATACTGGATGTGGTTGTGATTCTGATAGGAGGTTTTTGCTTGACCCTTTCTTGACCTCTTTATAGCCCTTGTACTTTTGCCATATTGCAGGGGCTAGTTCATCTCCCTTCTTTGACCACTTTCATTCTTGTTATAGCCCAGGTCCACCTGTCTCCAGTCTTAGAAAAGAATATTGGTTCTTTCTTAGTCCAAGCTTTTTCTTTCTCAGGTTCATTGACAATGGAGCCATCAAATTCCTGAAGGGAAATTCCCACCCCAATCTTCCATATATGTTCTGGTATATGCTCTACACCTAGATAATGCAATGATAATGCTTCTCAGTATATTTCCAATGTCTGGTGTATTCAATCTGGAATGCACTATTTTTAGAGATTCTTCCAGAATGTGTTTCAACTTGTCTGACTTTCTATTTTGGCTTCTTGATAATGGCCAGATTAAAAGCTGGGCTCAGCCATAGCCGTTTTGGCTCAGTGGATAGTGTGTTGGACTGCAGAATAAAGGGTCCCGAGTTCGATTCAAGGGCACCTACCTGGGTTGCAGGCTCTTCCCTGTCCTGGGCCTTGGTCAGGGCTCCTGCAGAAGGCAACCAATTGATGTGTTTCTCTCACATTGATGTTTCTCTGTTTCTCCCTCTCCCACACTTGCTAAAAATCAATGGAAAAATATCCTCTGATGCAGGTTAACCAAAAAAAAGAAAAAGAAAAACCAAAAACGGGCTCACAGCATTTTTTTGTTCTCAATCTTCTCTGGGTAACTTTTGAAAAGACCATATGTATATACTAGTATTACCTCCACAGGGCAATATATATATATATATATATATATATATATATATATATATATATATATATATATATGCTGGAGTCCAACCCCAGCAGGTCCAGGGGTCCCCAAAGGTGACACGGAGACAGCGTTCAGTTGATCAACAGCCTAGCCAGGATCTCTAGCTAGGATCTCCAGCCATGTTCTGGTCTGGATCTCCAGCGAAGTTCTGGTTAGGATCTCCAACCAGATTCTGTGTCCATGTTCTCTTGCAAGGTTCTCTAGTCTGGTTCTGTCCAGGTTCTCCAGCCAGGTTCAGTCACCAGGTTCTAGTCAGGTTCTCTTGCCAATTTCTGTAGTCAGGGTCAGTCCAGGATCTTTTGCCATGTTCTCTCTAGGTTCTGTCTCTAGGTTCTGTTGCCAGTTTCTGTCCAGGATCTTTTGCCATGTTCAGTCTCTAGGTTCTGTCTGTAGGTTGTGTGTAGGTTCTGTGTCTAGGTTCTGTCTTCTAAGTTCTGTCTCCTGTTGTCTTGTTACATCTGTATTTATACCAGTTGATTCAATCCTATCAATCTCTATTCCAAAGGTTAGGGCGTTTCTTATCTCCAATCCAGGGAGTAAAGATTATGTAGCTTAATTAAGCATGATTGTTCATAGTTAAAGTGATTAATTACCCGCCTGGCACTTAGTTAAGGGATTTTATTCCCTCCCTAACTTCAGGGGAAAATCCCTACCTGGGGAAACAACCTTTCTCAGAGAGGTGACCTTGGTTAAAACACATAGTGCCAAGAAGGTGAGCAAACATATTAAGAACAGTATGCCATATATGCCAGGTCCCTTGAAACGGCAAGGATGGACCGGCTCCCGGCATATACACACACTTAAAAGAAGAGTACTTTATAGAGTCATTTGTGAAACTATAGGAGCTATCATTGTTGGGGCAAAGGAAGACCACTTTTAAATGAGCTGATGTTTCTGCCTTTGTTTCAAAATTGTGATGCCTCTCTAGTTTCAAATAACAGAGCTGTATTACTGGCCACTCCATTCAAGATGGGAAGCTAGAAAAAGTAAGGGAAGTATAGCTTAGGTAAAATTTAACTTATACTTGTGAGCAGCATTGATCAAATTATATACAAACTGAAAAATATATTTTTCCTCATTATACTCTGTGTATATTTTAATAATATAAAATATATATTTTTTTATAGGAAATGACTTCTTAATGCTTTAAAAAATCTCTTCCAAGCCCTAGCCAGTTTGACTCAGTGGGTAGAGCGACAGCCTGTGGACTGAAGCATCCCAAGTTGAATTCCAGTCAAGGGCACATGCCAGGGTTGCAGGCTCAATCCCCAGTAGGGGGCATGCAGGAGGCAGCCGATCAATGATTCTCTTTCATCCTTGATGCTTCTATCTCTCTCTCCTTTACTGTTCTTCTCTGAAATTAGTAAAAATATATTTAAAAAAATCTCTTCCAAAGAAAGGTCTGAATATATTCCTTATAGATTTCCTTGTGATATGTCATAATAATCTTAACAGTTGACCAAATCATGGTTAGTGTAAAAATTGCATTTTCTTAATGAATTTTAAAATAAAGATAGAGAAGAAACTAAGGAAATTTAAAATCTTCATAGTGTGTTTCATACAACACTTATTTATCACTTAGAATTTGCTCTTATGAAATTAGAATATTGCTTCTGTTACTTATGGTTTATCAGTAAAGCTCTGAATATAAGATCAAGTATTTTATTATAGAAAACAAGATGGCAGTGCTTGAGTTGATAAAAATAGTTTCCTTTTATTTACCTACTAGAGGCCCAGTGCATGAAATTCATGCACCGGTGTGGTCCCTAGGCCTGGCTGGCGATCGAAGCACCAATGTCTGGCGTGGAAGTGCAGGTCCCAGCTGACTTCTGTGCCCTGGGCAACACCTGAGTCCCCACATGCCCACCTCAGTCTGAGTCATGGAACCCGAGTCCCCATGCGGAGATGCGGTGAGCATGGCCAGACACTGAGGGCAAGGGTACAGCGTGGGCCTCTGTGCCACCCAATGGCACCGCACTGAAGCCGGGCAGGCAGCGTGCTCTCTCCTGCCCAGCCTCACAGACCAGCTCTTGCACGAACCCTCAGGGAGCCCGACTGGCCCCTGCGGTCCCAGCAGCTGCGGCCTGGCTCACCTGGAAGAGGCCATGTGGGTGCAGGGTGAGCTCCTTGTGGGTGCCTGGCACTGAGTGCGGGGGCTTTCCCGGTGTGCGAACCCTGGCATCCCATGAGAGGTTAGCAGGGGGAGTGAGAGCAAGCTCGGCAGACAGCCCTCACTCTCTCACATCGCACCTCCATCCCTGTCACCCCTGCCCCCAGGTAGCTGGCGAGAGGTCACAGCGCATCGCTGACACCCACCATGTTTCACGCCGCCCCCTGGTGGTCAGCATACATCATACTGAGTGGTTGAACTACCGGTCTCCCAGTAGAACAACTGCCTGAGGGGACAATTTGCATATTATGCTTTTATTATATACTAGAGGCTCAGTGCACAAAATTTGTGCATGGGGAGGGTTCCCCTAAGCCCAGCCTGCACCCTCTCTAATCCAGAACCACTCAGGGAATGTCCAACTGCTGGTTTAGGCCCAATCTCTGGGACTGGGCCTAAACCAGCAGTTGAACATCCTTCTCAAAATCTTGGACCACTGGCTCCTAATCGCTCACCTGCCTGCCTTCCTGGTTGCCCTTAACTGCCCCACCCCCGCCAGCCTGATCGCCCCTCACTGCCTCTGCGTGCCAGCCTGATCGCCCCTAATTGCCCCCCACTGCCAGCCAGGTTGCCCCCAACTGCCCTCTCCCTGCTGGCCTGGTTGCCCCTATCTTCCCCCCCCTGCTGGCCTGGTCGCCCTCAACTGCACTTCTCCTGCCGGCCTCGTTGCCCCTAATTGTCCCCCCCCACCAGCGTGGTCGCCTCTTACTGCCCCCTCCCAGTTGACCCTAACTGTCCCCCCTGCTAGCCTGGTTGCTCCCAACTGCCCCCCCTGCTGGCCTGATTTCCCCCAACTGCCCCCCTGCCAGCCTGGTCACCCCACGCAGCCTGCTGTTCAGTTGTTTGGTTGTCCCTCACTAACCCTCCTGCTGGTCTGGTTGTAGGCAGCCATCTTGTGAGGGTGTGTAGGTTAATTTGCATATTACCTCTTTATTATAAAGGACTAGAGGCCCGGTGCACAAAATTCGTGCACTTGGGGGTGGGGGTTGTCCCTCAGCCCGGCATGCACCCTCTCACAGTCTGGGAGCCCCACGAATGATTGCCCCAAAGAGGTAGGCCCTGCCGCCAGCCCGGTAGCCTGGGCCTCCCTCTTTGTGGCAAGCATGGAGCCCCCCTATTGATGGACTGCCCCACTGGCCATGGACTGCCTCTGCAGGGCAATCATGGAGCAATGGCCAAGTCCCCGACCAATCACGTCACCCCCGCCTTGGCTGGCCTAGCGCCAGTGAGTGTCATAGCATGGTCATTTATGGTTGTTCTGCTATTCGGCCATTTGGTCAATTTGCATATTACCCTTTTATTATTATAGAAAGTTTATACAGTGCTACTTAAATGTGGTCTGTTGACCAAGCTGCTAGTTACTAGTCCACAAAGAGAAAACTACAGAAATTGAATATGTATTTAAGGTCTTTTATAGCTTGAATGTCGGGCAATGTCAGATTATTTCAAAAAGTATCAATTTTCAATGTATTTTAAAAAGTAAAACCAGCTTGTCTGGTGTGGCTCAGTTGGTTGAGTGCCATCTAGGGCACATGCTAGGGTTGCCAGCTAGATTCCCATTCGGGGTTGTGCAGAAGACGGCAGAACAATGTTTCATCTCACATAGATTTTTCTATCTCTCTGTCCCTTCCCGTTCCTGTCTCTCTCTAAAAAGGAATAAAAATATATTTCAAAAAAGTAAAACCAAAAACTCATTCTTTATTGCAGATACTTTGAGAAGCAGTACCTTTTACTCAGATGTGTTATTTTTAATTAGTCGGTTAGTACATTCGAATAATGAAGAAGTTACAGTAATATAACAATAGTGAGCTAAGCATTATAAATATACTCAACTATTTCTGTGTTAAGTGTTTTTGTTTTTTTGTTTGTTTTTAATTAATCTTTATTGCTGAGAAAATTACAGATATTCCTTTTTTTCTTCCCATAGCTCCCCTCCACCCAGTTCCCACCCTGCCCCAGGCCCTTGTCACCCTACTGTCTCTGTCCGTAGGCAATGCATATAAGATCTTTGTCCAATCTCTTCTTGCACCCCCCCACACCTCCTTCCCTCTGAGACTCATCAGTCTGTTCCATTTCCATGCCCTTGATTCTATTCCATTCACCAGTTTATTCTGTTCATCAGATTTTTTTATTTGTTTGATTTTTAGATTCAATTGTTGATAGATGTGTATTTGTTGCCACTTTGTTGTTCTTTTTTTTTTTTTTATCTTTACCTTTTTCCTCTTCTTAAAGAATACCCTTCAGTATTTCATATAATACTGGTTTGGTGGTGATTGACTTCTTTAACTTTTTCTTATCTGTGAAGCTCTTTATCTGACCTTCAATTCTAAATGATAGCTTTGCTGGGTAGAGGAATATTGGTTGTAGGTTCTTACTCTTCATCACTTTGGATATTTCTTGCCACTCCTTTCTGGCATGCATCGTTTCTGTTGAGAAATCAGCTGACAGTCATATGGGCACTCCTTTGTAGGTAACTAACTGCTTTTCTGTTACTGCCTTTAAACCAGTTAACTGCCACAATATTTTGAATTTAATTAGAAAAGGTCCGCCGCTTGCATCTATAAACGCTTATGATGTACAAATGGTTAAGATTCTCTCTTTGTATTTTGCCCTTGACATTTTAATTATGATGTGTCTTGGTGTGGTCCTCTTTGGGTTCCTCTTGTTTGGGGTTGTCTGTGCTTCCTAGACTTGTAACTCTATTTCTTTTACCAGGTAGGGGAAGTTTTCTGTCATTATTTCTTCAAATAGGTTTTCAATATCTTGCTTGCTTTCTTCTTCTGGAACCCCCATAATTCGGATGTTGGTATGCCTGAAGTTGTCCCAGAGGCTCCTTTCACTGTCTTCATATTTTTGTATTCTTTTTTTCTTTTTGCTCTTCTGGTTGGGTGTGTTTTGCTTTCTCATATTTTCAAATCATTTATTTGATTCTCGGGATCCTCTAGTTTACTGTTGACTCCCTGTATATTATTCTTTATTTCAGTCAGTGTATGCTTAATTTCTTTTCCATTTTTTGACATTCTCACTAATATCCTTGAAAGTCTCACTAAGTCCCTTGGAGGTTTCTGGAAGATTCTTGAGTAACCTTATAACTGGTTTTGCACTCTATATCCAGTAGTTTGCTTTCTTCCATTTCTTTCATTTGTAATATGTTTCTTTGTCTCCACATTTTGTGTGTGTTTGTTTCTATGTATTGGGTAGGGCTACTAAGTCTCCTTGAGTTGATAGAGTGGCCTTATGTAGTAGGTGTCCTATAGGGCCCAGTGGCTCAGCCTCCCCAGTCACCTGAGGTGGACACTCTTGGTGTATCCCTTTGTGGGCTGTGAGCACAGTCTTGTTGTAGTTGAGACTTGATTGCTGTTGGTGTCACTGGGAGGAATTGACCTACAGGCCAATTGGCTATGGGGACCAGCTGTAACTACAGTGGGAGAGCTGCTGTGCAGGAGACACCCTTATGGAGCAGGACTTGCTTCAGTGGGGCTTTGGTGCTCACTGAGTCTACTCCTTGAGTGTGCCGCTTATGGATGTGAAGATTTGTCATCTGGTGTGGTCTGACACTGACCACTGGGTACACTGTCTCTTCGGGCTCCAGGGGGGTGCAAAATTAGCCACTGTATGGGGCTTCCCAACAGGAGCTACAGAGAGATCTGCAGATTCCTCCTCTTTGTATCAGGTTTGGAGGTGCCCAGATAAGGCCCAGCTGTGAAGCAAAGTAGGCTGGTGCTGGTGCTGAGTCTTGGGCTTTTATTGATAGGTTTGGGGCTCCCTGACCCAGCTGCAGCTTTTTTGACAGGTTTTTAGCCTGAGAAAGGACGGGCCATTTATATCCAAAAGCCACTGCACACAGCTTAGGTGGGGTTATAAATAGGGTTGGGTGGGGTCTCAGGGAATCACCAGGCAGAGCAAACAGAAATGGCTGCCAGTCAGCCCTGCAACCGGGGAAATCCCAGCACGGGAACAATGATCCCTGTGAGCACCTCTGTCTGGAAGGAAGCTGCCCCCACGTTCCTGCCCTGAAGCCAGACAGTCATAACTAGTTTCTCCTTGTATGTGTCTGGGTCTCTCAGAGCCTTGCCTGGTACTGGAGCTCAGAGGAAGCGGGAGCTTGTAATTTCAGTTGGTTGTGCTTGCTTTTTAAGAGGAGCAGCTGGGTCTGCAGGAGCCTGTGTGTCACTCAACCCCAATCCGCACTGGTTTTTACAGTCAGTAGTTCTTACTGCCCATAGGGACTTCTTTTCCCAGCTCTGGGACCCTGAGCTAGGGGTCTGTTGTGGGGCTGGGACCCCTTGCTCTTCTGGGTGGCCTCTGCATAGGTGATCTCCCTCCCAATTAAAAAAGCTGCACACGTGCGTGCAAGGCTGGCCGTTCCTCGCCTCTGCACCTCCTACCAGTCTCAGTGTGCTTTCTTCTTTGCTTCTCTATGCAAAGTTGTAGGACTTCCACTCAGCCAGCTTTCCGGCGGTTCTGGATGATGGTTATTCTGTATTTTAGTTGTAATTTTGATGTGGTTGTGGGAGGCAATGAGTACAGGCATTTGCCACACAGCTATCTTGGTTCCTGTGTTAAGTGTTTTACATAAACCTTTGTAGAACATTTTTTTTATGAAGGAAATGGATAAAAATATTTTAGGCACCCAAAGAAAATAGAAACAAGCACATATCAGGATATTTAAAAAGAAACGCTCTAGTAATTACATATTACATATTGTTATTTTGTTTTGTTATCTTTGCTTTTTTAAAAAAATATATTTTTATTAATTTTTTTACAGAGAGGAAGGGAGAGGGATAGAGAGTTAGACACATCGATGAGAGAGAAACATCGATCAGCTGCCTCCTGCACATTCCCCACCGGGGAAGTGCCCGCAACCAAGGTACATACCCTTTACCAGAATTGAACCTCGGACCCTTCAGTCCGCAGGCCGACACTCTATCCACTGATCCAAACCAGTCAGGGCTTATCTTCACTTTTTAAAAAGGTTTTTTTTATTTGAGCTTGTTCTCTTAGTTGTTTTTTTTTTTTTTTTTTTTGCCTATTATGATGCTATTTTTATTTTTAATCTTAAAAGAGCTGTTTGTTCTTGGTGAACAGTTATTTAGTCTTTAACTAAAGACTGTGTAACCCTCCCAGATTCTAAATAGTTCTTTCTTACTTCTCCCAAGTACTCAACATATATCTCTTTTAGCGGTATTCTAATTATTTTTATTCCCGTCTTTCAACACTGAGTGGTGTAAGAAATGGACTGTTTGCTGTGTAGTTTAACTTCTTGACTAAGCCTACAATAAATGTAGGTGTTACTACTATATGCCTGGCGCTGGCTTAATTGTTTCATGTCTATTCTTACCTGATACTTCTGTAAAGCTTATCATATTATATCTGATATATGATGTATGCAGGTATTTTTGAAGAAATAGCTTTTAGTATTTACCTGAGGATTTTGTGGTGTGTTTATTGTTAATAAGTAACTCTAATGAAATAATAAAAACATAATATTATGTGTGGATTTGACACAAGTAGAAACTATAGCCTTCTTAAAGTTATCTTGCTTTTACAATTATCTAAAAACATTTTAAAACATTTTAAAATAGTATATAGTAAAAAATTAGGACCTATTTTATTCTTCAAATTATTTAAAAATATTGTTTAAAGACTGCAGTTCAGAGAGATAAAAACCCAACACATTGCATCCATCCATTAAAACAGTAAGAAATGGAAGAGATACTTTGATAAGTGTTCTGCCTGTTTTAACCTTGAATGCTATTATCGGGTGGGATGATGCTATATCTGTTTCATTGGCTTCGGCTTTTTCATGCTGAGAGAAATCAATACTTTGAGTCGTTGGATGACAGAGGAATCACTTCAGAATTAAAGGTGGCTGTCACACAATGTCATTGGTTGACTTTCGTTGCTATAGAGGTTTTTAAGCTTTCATTTTTCTAAGTCTGCTTTTCAGAAGTCTTTGTAAGATTTCTGTGGATAACTTTTTTCTTCAAATTTGACTTTAAATCTTAGTTAAAAGCAAAAACCTCCAAAAGTGAAATATTAAAAAATTGTTTAATTTTCTGCCCTTTAGGTGATTTCCCTTTTAATTGCTTTCCAATGAGACAAGTAATTTATAGTGTGACTTTCGGACGAATTGGGAAGTAAGGTAGTATACACTTAAGTGTTTATTATAAAGTATGTTTAGTTGACTAAAATGTAATACTCTTGTTTGTGGCCATGAGAAAGAAAGAAGGTAGAACTATATGTCCTGAGATGGAATGATATGTAGTTTGATTCTATGTAGTCTACAAAGGAACTGCATTTTACTATTAACAGTGGACATCTACCTCCTCCTTCCCCCCAGTTTCTGTAGAAAATTATTGGCCAAACGGAGAGGAGGTAAAAAAGAGAACTTTATTTTATACGTGTGTTCCAAAATGTATACATACACTTTGAAAAATTATAAAGGCAGTGTTTATTAAAATACATTTTATTTTCAGAATTGAGCTACCAGCTGTTTAAGTCTATACATTTTTTTGGGACACCCTATGTAATTACTTTATTATTTTTTAAAAAATAATTCTTTATTGTTGAAAGTATTACATGTCCCCCTTTTCCCCCCAATTGACCCCTACCAGCCCCCTCTGCCCTCCCCCACCCCACCCCAGACCTTCAACACCCTATTGTCTTGTGTTCATGGGCTATTCATATAGGCATTTAAGTTCTTTGGTTGATCTCTTCCTACCCACAACCTCAGAGGGATGATGTAGTATTTTTAGTTCAACATTATGTTCATGAAATTTATTCAGGCTTCTACGTTTTCCTATTTTTTTAATTGTTATTTTTCATTTAAAAATATTTTTATTGATTTCAGAGATGAGGGGAGAGGGAGAAGAGATAGAAATATCATTGATGAGAGAGAATCATTGATCTGCTGCCTCCTGCACGCCCCCTAACTGGGGATCGAGCCCACAACCCAGGCATGTGTCCTTGACCTGAATGGAACCTGGGACCCTTCAGTGCTCAGGCTGATTCTCTATCCACTGAGCCAAACCAGCTAGGGCACATTTTCCTATTTTATTTTCAATGCTGTATACTTTACCAGTATGTGAGTAGACTATTAGCTTTTCATAATTTCTTCTATTGACCTGCAATTAGATTGTTTTCCGTTTTTAACTATTATGAATAATTCTGCTTTGACTATTTTATGAGCCTTTTGGTATACATGCTCATGCATTTTGGTAGGGTGGAATTACTTGACGTAAAGTATTCATGTTTTTATTTTTACAGATATTGCTTCACTGTTTTGCAAAAATGAAGCAATATATAGCTGTTCCCATTAATTCACATTTTCATAAAAATGATAAGTGATTTTTATTTCAGCATTCTGTTAGCTCTGGCATGGTACCTTATTGTGCTTTTATTTTATTTACATATGAAGCTATACATTTTTTTCTCCTGTTTGTGTTATACACACACACACACACACACACACACTATTTTTTAAAAAAACTATATTTCTTTATTGATTTCAGAGTGGAAGGAAGAGGGAGAGAGAGATAGAAACATCAATGGTGGGAGAGCGTCATTGATTGGCTGCCTCCTGCACACCCCCCCCCCCCCCCGACTGGGGATAGAGCCCACAACCCGGGCATGTGCCCTTGGCCGGAATGAACCTGGGACCCTTCAGTCCGCAGGCTGACACTCTATCCACTGAGCCAAACTGGCTAGGGCACACACACACTACTTTTGTACTACTTTTGTGAAGTATCTGCTTCTTATCCAGTGTTTTATTGGTAATCTGTCTTCTATTGATTTGACTAGGGTATTTACCTATTTGGTATGAGCTTATTTTTTGCATATGAATACTTTTACTACTTTCTTTTCTGTTTGTTCCTTGCCTATTCAATTTCTAGAACTTCTTAAATAAACTTTATTGAGGTATTAAGACACACCCATTTTAAGTATACATTTTGATGAGTTTTGACAAATGTATACACCTGTGTAATTATTACTGTAAAGATACAGAAAATTTCTATCATCTCAGAGAATTCCCTTGTGAATCATTGTGGTAACTTCCTCCACACATACCATACATAGACCCAACCCAAGGCAATTGCCTCTCTGGTTTCTGTTATTATGGATAGTTTCACGTAATATACACTTTCACATAAGTGGAATTATACAGTAGGTACTCTAATGTCTGGATTCTTTTGGATAGCATAAAGTTTTTGATATCCATCCACATTGTTTTTTTTTTTTTTTTTTTTTTTTTATTGCTTAAAGTATTACAAAGGGTATTACATATGTATCCATTTTATCCCCCCGCCCTAGACAGTCCCCTAGCCTCCCCTATCACCCAGTGTCTTATGTCCATTGGTTATGCTTATATGCATGCATACAAGTCCTTTAGTTGATCTCTTACCCCACTACCTCCTGCCCCCCAACCCTCCCCGGCCTTCCCGCTGCAGTTTGACAATCTGTTTGAGGCAGCTCTGCCTCTGTATCTATTATTGTTCAAAAGTTTATAATGGTCTCTATTGTCCACGAATGAGTGAGATCATGTGGTATTTTTCCTTTATTGACTGGCTTATTTCACTTAGCATAATGCTCTCCAGTTCCATCCATGACGTTGCAAATGGTAAGAGTTCCTTCCTTTTTACAGCAGCATAGTATTCCATCGTGTAGATGTACCACAGTTTTCTAATCCATTCATCTACTGATGGGCACTTAGGCTGTTTCCAGATCTTAGCTATGGTGAATTGTGCTGCTATGAACATAGGGGTGCATATATCCTTTCTGATTGGTGTTTCTTGTTTCTTGGGATATATTCCTAGAAGTGGGATCACAGGGTCAAATGGGAGTTCCATTTTCAGTTTTTTAAGGAAACTCCATACTGTCTTCCATAGTGGCTGCACCAGTCTGCATTCCCACCAGCAGTGCACAAGTGTTCCTTTTTCTCCACAACCTCTCCAGCACTTGTCGTTTGTTGATTTGTTGATGATAGCCAGTCTGACAGGTGTGAGATGGTACCTCATTGCTGTTTTGATTTGCATCTCTCGGATGATTAGTGACTTTGAGCATGTTTTCATATGTCTCTTGGCTTTCTGAATGTCCTCTTTTGAAAGGTGTCTATTTAGGTCCTTTGCCCATTTTTTGATTGGATTGTTTATCTTCCTTTTGTTAAGTTGTATGAGTTCCCTATAAATTTTGGAGATTAGGCCCTTATCAGATATGTCATTGGCAAATATGTTTTCCCACACAGTGGGTTTTCTCGTTGTTTTGTTGATGGTTTCTTTTGCTGTGCAGAAGCTTTTTATTTTGATGTAGTCCCATTTGTTCATTTTTTCTTTAGTTTCAAGTGCCCTAGGAGCTGTATCAGTGAAGAAATTGCTTCGGCATATGTCTGAGATTTTCTTGCCTTTGGATTCTTCTAGAATTTTTATGGTATCCTGTCGTACATTTAAGTCCTTTATCCATTTTGAGTTTATTTTTGTATATGGTGTAAATTGGTGGTCTAGTTTCATTTTCTTGCATATATCTGTCCAATTTTCCCAACACCATTTATTGAAGAGACTATCTTGGCTCCATTGTATGTTCTTGCCTCCTTTGTCAAATATTAATTGAGCATATTGGTTCGGGCCGATTTCTGGGCTCTCTATTCTATTCCATTGATCTATATGCCTATTCTTGTGCCAGTACCAGGCAGTTTTGAGAACAGTGGCTTTGTAATACAACTTGATATCTGGTATTGAGATCCCACCTACTTTGTTCTTTTTCAGGATTGCTGCAGCTATTCGGGGTCTTCTTTTATTCCAGATGAATTTTTGGAAAGTTCGTTCTAGATCTCTGAAGTATGCCGTTGGTATTTTAATGGGAAGTGCGTTGAATTTATAGATTGCTTTGGGTAGTATGGACATTTTAATGATGTTGATTCTACCAATCCATGAACACGGTATGTTCTTCCATCTGTTTATGTCTTCCTCTATATCTTTTTTCAACGTCCTGTAGTTTTCTGAGTAGAGGTCTTTTACCTCTTTAGTTAAGTTTATTCCTAGGTAGCTTAATTTTTTTGGTGCAATGGTAAACGGGATTGTTTTTATAATCTCTCTTTCTGAAAGTTCACTATTGGTGTATAGAAATGCCTCAGATTTCTTGGGGTTAATTTTGTATCCTGCTACATTGCCAAATTCATGTATTAAGTCTAGTAGCTTTTTGATGGAATGTCTAGGGTTTTGTATGTATAATATCATGTCATCTGCAAATAAGGACAGTTTTACTTCCTCTTTTCCAATTTGGATGCCTTTTATTTCTTCTTCTTGCCGAATTGCAATGGCTAACACTTCCAGTACTATGTTGAACAGGAGTGGTGAGAGGGGGCATCCCTGTCTTGTTCCTGTTCTTAGGGGAAATGGTGTTAGTTTTTGTCCGTTGAGTATGATGTTGGCTGTGGGCCTGTCATATATGGCTTTTATTATGTTGAGGTATGATCCTTCTACTCCCACCTTGCTGAGAGTTTTTATCAAAAATGGGTGTTGAATTTTGTCAAATGCTTTTTCTGCATCAATTGATATGACCATGTGGTTTTTTTCTTTCAATTTGTTTATGTGATGTATCACGTTTATTGATTTGCGGATATTGTACCATCCTTGCATCCCTGGGATAAATCCTACTTGGTCATGGTGTATGATCTTTCTGATGTACTGCTGGATCCGATTTGCTAAGATTTTGTTGAGGATTTTGGCATCTATGTTCATGAGGGATATTGGCCTGTAATTCTCTTTCATTGTGTTGTCTTTACCTGGTTTTGGTATTAGGGTGATGCTGGCTTCATAGAATGAGCTTGGAAGTGTTCCTTCCTCTTGAATTTTTTGTAGTAGTCTGAGGAGGATAGGTTTTAGTTCTTCCTTGAATGTTTGGTAAAACTCCCCTGTGAAGCCGTCTGGTCCTGGGCTTTTGTTTGATGGAAGCTTTTTGATGACTGCTTCAATTTCTTCCATAGTTATTGGCCTGTTGAGGTTTTTAGATTCTTCCTGATTGAGTTTTGGAATGCTGTATTTTTCTAGGAATTTGTCCATTTCCTCCAGGTTGTCTAGTTTGTTGGAGTAGAGCTGTCCATAGTATTTTTTAACAATCATTTGTATTTCTGTGGGGTCTGTTGTTATTTCGCCTCTATCGTTTCTGATTTTATTTATTTGGGTCCTCTCTCTCTGCTTCTTGGTGAGTCTGGCTAGAGGTTTATCAATCTTGTTTATCCTTTCAAAGAACCAGCTCTTGGTTTCATTGATTTTCTGTATTGTTTTTTTGGTCTCTATGTCATTTATTTCTGCTCTAATCTTTATTATCTCCTTCCTTCTGCTCACTCTGGGCTTTTCTTGTTGCTCTCTTTCTAATTCTTTGAGTTGTAGAGTTAGATGATTTACTACCATTTTTTCTTGTTTTTTGAGATAGGCCTGTAGAGCTATAAACTTCCCTCTCAGGACTGCTTTCAATGTGTCCCATAGGTTTTGGATTGTTGTGTTTTCATTGTCATTAGTTTCCAGGATGTTTTTAATTTCTTCTTTGATCTCATTGGTAACCCAATCAATATTTAATAGCATGCTATTCAGCTTCCAGGTGTTTGAGTATTTTGGGTTGTTTTTATTGTAGTTTATTTCTAATATTATGCCATCGTGGTCTGCGAAGATGCTTTTTATGATTTCAATCTTCTTGAATTTGGGGATACTTTGCTTGTGACCCAGTATGTGGTCTATTTTTGAATATGTCCCATGAGCACCTGAGAAGAACGTATATTCTCTGGCTTTGGGGTGAAGTGTTCTGAAGATGTCTATTAAGTCCATCTGATCTAGTGAGTCATTTAGGATTGCTATATCTTTGCTGGTTGTTTGTCTATAGGACTTATCCAGTGCTGTCAATGGTGTATTAAAGTCCCCTACTATGATTGTATTGTTGTCGATCTCTCCTTTGATATTTTCCAGGAGTTTTTTTATGAATTTGGGTGCTCCTACATTGGGTGCATATATGTTTACCAGGGTTATATCTTCTTGTTGTATTGATCCCTTTAGTATTATGAAGTGGCCTTCCTTATCTCTTGTTAAGGCCTTCACTTTGAGGTCTATTTTGTCCGATATAAGTATTGCTACCCCAGCTTTCTTTTCCTTTCCATTTGCCTGAAAGATATTTTTCCATCCTTTCACTTTCAGTCTGTGTGAGTCCCTTCTAATGAGGTGGGTTTCTTGTAGACAGCAGATGTATGGGTCATGTTTTTTTATCCATTCAGCCACTCGATGTCTTTTGGTTGGAGCATTTAGTCCGTTTACGTTTAAAGTTATTATTGAAAGGTACTTGTTTGTAGCCATTTCTTTTTTTGTGTGGCTGTTTTCTTTCTGAGCTTTTTATTTCTTATTTTTATATCAGTCCCTTTAGCATTCCTTGCAATGCTGGCTTGGTGGTGACAAACTCCCTTAGCCTTTTTTTGTCTGTGAAGCTTCTTATTTCCCCTTCAAGTTTGAATGATAGCCTTGCTGGATAGAGTATTCTTGGATTCAGTCCTTTGCTTTGCATCACTTTGTAAATTTCAGTCCATTCTTTTCTTGCCTGATGTGTTTCTGTTGAGAAGTCATTTGACAATCTAATGGGAGATCCCTTGTATGTAACTTTCCGTCTCTCTCTTGCAGCCTGTAAGATTCTCTCTTTGTCCTGAACATTTGCCATGGTGATTATGATGTGTCTTGGTGTGGGTCTTTTCGGGTTCACCTTGTTTGGGACTCTCTGGGCTTGTGTGACTTTTTTCTTCCCCACCTCAGGAAAGTTTTCTGATATTATATCTTCGAATAGGTTTTCTAATCCTTGTTCATCCTTCTGTTGTTCTGGTACTCCTATTATTCGTATGTTGTTTCGTTTCATGTTGTCCCAAAGCTCCCTTAGGCTCTCCTCCTGTCTTTTAATTTTTTTCTCCAATTGCAGTACATTTTGGGTGTGTTTTGCTTCCTTGTCTTCTAATTCACTTATTCGGTCCTCCGCTTCTCCTAGTCTACTGTTGATACTTTCAATGGAGTTTTTCATTGCAGCTATATCACTCTTCATTTCCTCTTGGGTCTTACTTAGGTTGTTGATTTTTTCATCTGTTTCTTCTAGCTTCTTCCATATGTTATCGATTTTTTCATCTGTTTCTTCTAGCTTCTTCCATATGTTATCGATTTTTTCATCTGTTTCTTCTAGCTTCTTCCATATGTTATCGATTTTTTCATCTGTTTCTTCTTGCTTCTTGCAGAGGTTGTCGATTTTTTCCTCCATCCGGTTTATGCACTCCAGGATCCTTATTCTGAATTCTTTATCTGTCATGTTGCATGCCTCTGTATTACTTAGCTGCTTTTCTGGAGAGTCCTCCTTCTCTTTCCTTTGGGGGTTTCTTTGTCTACCCATGTTTGATCTCACTGACATATCTAGACGTTGAGTTGTTCAGTGGTTGCTCCCTTGGTGGCAGTGACTCCTTGGTCTGTGGTTGCTCTTCGGGCGGTTGCGGTAGCAGCTGCTCTTCAGTTGTCAGCAGCTCCTCTGGTGGGTGCTGTTCACAGCTGTGGTGGCTCTTCTGGTTGGTGGGGCGAGGTTTCACGTACAGCTGCTGTTCCTCAGCAGAGGATGTGGTGCTCAGGAGGTTGCTGTTGCTTGGATCTGCTGCGTTGATTTAAAGGCACAAAATACAACACAACAAGGCACCACATACCAGGCACTATACACAAATATATTCACGATATTAATAACCCCAATTAAAGGTGACCACCTGAATTAAGAGAATTAGGGGATAAGGAAGAAGGAAGAGAAAAAGATCAAAGAGAAAAAGGAAAAGAAAAGTAGGGACCAAAAAAAGGGAGTGCAAAAATGAAATTGGGAAAAAGGAAGGGGGAAAATAAAAGCGAGAAAAGAAAAGAAAAAAAAAAGAGCGAAAAGAGAGAATGAAGTGGAAGAGGGGAAGAGACTTTTTATATGAGGAGAATACTCCTATAGAACAGCCATTAATCCCAACAAATTCCAGCAACAGCTCCCTGGATATGAATGCAAACTAGAAACAACCAATAATATAACGATGAAAATAGAATGGTGAACACTAATCCCAAAATAAAATAAAGAAAAAATAAAATGGCACTTTAAAAAATGGTAAAATGGTAGCAGTAATAATACTGGTTAAAAATAAGAAGGTAGTAATTAAAAGGGTAAAATCAGGTGATGGAAAAAGAAGAAAAAAAAAAAAAGAACAGAAAAAAAAATTTAAAAAAAAATTGGTTTCTTAGTTAAAAAGTGAAAAAAGAAAAAAAAATTGCAGTAGTGAATGTCCTTCGTTTCTTCTATTCTTCAGTGTGGCTCGCCTTAGACCTTCCAGGTATTCAGGAGAGTGTTGAGATTCCCTGCGATATACTGTTCCTCTGTGTTGTAAACCACAGTCCTTATTTTAAAGCATGCCGCATTTATTTCCCAGACTGCCTTATTTTGTGTTTAGCAAAGAGTCAGTTTGTGGGTCAGCCTCTGGGTGGCAGTGTTCTGGGGTTGGCCTCTGAGGCTATAGGGCCTCTCTGTCCAGTGGAAGTTCACTGCCCAGAGCTGACTGCGTAATAGTTAGTTACCAGTGCTATGTTGTTGCTGGGATTGAAAATCCCCCTATAGGCCAGACCCTGTTAACTCCCAGGGACTGATCAGGTTATCTTAATCCTTGATCTCGTTCAGGGTGGAATCTGGGTGTGGCTGTGCTCCTTGCCTGGGGGCTGGGGGGAGGAGACTCACTCTCAGGAGCAGGTGGCTGCCCCAGTCCTGGCCTCAGGGGTGTCTCAGCACTCAATTCACTACCACCTCTCCCGGCTCCCCCTCTTTCCCCAGTCTCTCCCCAGATTCCACTCCTCAGCACACTCTCCCTCTCTTCAGCACAGGTGAGTGTCTGTATCCGAAATGTCCCATGAACAGGATTCAGTGTAAACAAACAAACAAATGCCGGCCGCGGAAACGGGGAAGGCTTGGTTTCTGTAAGCTTCTTCTCTTACCGGGACTGCATGGTCAGGTCAGCTCTTCAGGCTGCCCCCTTTAGGCTCAGTCCTCCGTGATCACAGAACCCAGCTCTCAATTTCCCTGGCGGCGCCAGGAATCCCGCGGTTCTCCTTTCCCCTGTCAGGGGCTGTGCCTGTCCCAAGGGACGCGGCTGTCTGCCACGCGGTCTCCCTCCGACTCTCTGGGCTCAGAGGTCAGGCAAACTTTCCTGCCCAAATCCCTGGGTTTTTTTTACCTTTCCAGGGGAGTTCTGCTCTTCCCGGCTGCAAACCCTCTCACCAGCTGAGCAATTTCGCCAATTCGGTGTGAGTGTTACTAGCTTCAGCTTCCATTTGCTCCGGGACACGACCTGGGACACGTCTGCCTATATCGCCGCCATCTTCGCTCTCTTCCACATTGTTGTGTGTATCACTCATTTGTCTCTTTTCATTGCTGAGTTGTATTACTTTGTTTATCTACTTGTCTATAGGTGGATAATGGGTCATCTCCAGTGTTTGGCTTTATGACTAAAAGAACTAGGGGCATTTTCATATAATATATTTTGTGTAAATATGTTCTTTTGAGGAAATATCTAGGAGTGAAATTGCTAGGTGCTGTTGTAACTACATAGAGGGTGCCCCCCAAAATGATGTACACACACTTTTCTGTAGATTCTATAACATTTTGAAAATAAAATGTATTTTAATAAACATTGTTTTTATAGTTACTCAAAGTTTTTATGCATTTTTGGGGACACCCTGTATTTAAGCTTACAAGACACTGCCAAATAACTTTTTTTAGTAGTTATGGATTTTACACTCCAACCAGCTAGGTAGGTATGACAGTTCCATTTGCTCTATATCCTTGCCAATGTTTGGTATTGTTGGTCTTTTTAATTACAGCCCTTTTAGTGGATATATAGTGATGGCTTATTGTGGTTTTTATTTCAGTTTTTCTTTTTGTGTACTTCTTAATCATTTGAATATCCTTTGTGAAGTGCCTGTTCAAATCCTTTGCCCTTTTTTGGTTCCATATAAATTTTTGGAGTATTTGTTCTATATCTGTGAAATATGATGTTGACATTTTAATAGGGATTACATAAAATCTGTAGATTGCTTTGGGTAGTATGGACATTTTAATGATGTTAATCTACCAATCCATGAACACAGTATATTCTTCCACTTGTTTATATCTTCCTCTATCTTACAGGTCTTTTCTTTAACTGCTGCTTTAGCCAATTCCCACAAATATTTCTAATTTTGTTTGTGATTTTATCTTTGATCCATAATTCATTTCAATATGAATTATTTAATTTTCAATTATTTTGCAACTTTTCAGATATTATTTTTTCACATTATCTATTCAGATAAAGAATCAAAAGGGAGGGACCTTGACCTAGCCATGTGGCTCAGTTGGTTGGATTGTCCTCCTATAAGGTTTCAGGTTTGATTCCTGGTCAGGGTACATGCATACCTAGGTTGCTGGTTTGATCCTTGGTCAGGGCGTGATTGGGAGGTAACCGATTGATGTTTCCATCTCACATTGATGTTTCACTCTTCCTTCTCTCCCTCCCTCTCTCTAAAATCAATTAAAAAAACCCCCATAAAACATATTCTCAGGTGAGGATATTAAATAATCAAAAGGACCTTTAGATTTATATATCTTTTTGTCTAACTTTTTCTTCTCTAGTATTTGTCCTTCAAATTACCATCTTAAATTTTTTTAAATCTTTACCAAAGGATATGTTTTTATTGATATATATATATATATATATATATATATATAGAGAGAGAGAGAGAGAGAGAGAGAGAGAGAGAGAGAGACATTGAGACATTGATGGTTGCCTCCTGAATGCATCCAGACCCAGAATCAAACCTGCAACCTTTTAATGTACTGGATGATGCCCTAAGCAACTGAGCCACCGGGCCATGACTCACATTGATAATAGTACGTAATGTGGGAGAGAAAAATATTGCCAAGATAAATTTCACAAAGCCTTGAGAAAATGCCATAGTTTCATATAGGGAATAATAAAGAAAAAAGTCTGACCACCAAGAAGGATGATTAGCAAGCTGACAGGAGGAAACTGGAGGAATTGGCTAAATTTTACCTTCACTTCTCTCTGAAAATGCAAAGGACAGATAGTAAAGTTAGGTAGAGATTTAACATCTGGAAGGAAAGACTACAGTTGATGTTACCTTTATTTCTTCATTTACATTTAAAGAGCCAGAATAGTCAAGTTATAAATGGTCAGTCTAAATTGTTTCTCCCTTTGGTTATTTTTTTAAATATTTTCTCTGCAAGTAAATGAAGTTCTTTAAGAAGTGGGTTTATTTGTGTTATTTTAAATTTATTAATGCTTTGGTAATAAATCTTAGATTTCTTTAGCAATAATCAAATACATTTGAATTGTTAGTTCCCAAGATACTTGTTTCTTTCTTTTTTTTTTTTTTTTTTTAGATTCAGATATTTTTGCGGTCATTTTGATGTCATATTACCTAGTTTATGTGTTTCTTAAAACGGAGAAGTTGATATAAAGTAAAACTGAATGAAAGTATTAGACCGGCCCTTGGTTTCTTAGAATACCTCCAGTTAGTCTTTAAACACAAGCACACACATACACTAGTATATAACCCACCAGTAAGTAACAGATTTGATCTTCAAGCAGATATTCATGATCTGTATGTACTGGACTTTGATATGCCACACATAGAACATATTATTGGTTTTTAATAAGGATGTGTTCAAATTACATTTTAAAGATACTTTAAAAAATAGATATGAGTTCATTGTATCTTTACAAAACATTCTTGTTTGGTTTCCTTTTATCATGTTTTAAGGTCAGATGTGACTCTAATGTTCCACAATGAGACAGAGATTGATAATCGGGAAAGAATAGCCCTTTAATGTGATTTATATCTATAGATTTTATGTCAGATATGAAAAGTTGCTGTTTAAATTGTAAAGGAGGATCCATTAAAGAACACTTTAAACCATTTTACTATTTAGGTTACCTTGGACTCTTTTTAGGATTATGTCCTTTCAAGAAATAACTTTTACAGCTTATCAAATGCTTATAAAATGTAACTTAGTAAAGTTAAGCTATTTTAATATAAATAAAAGGTAGAAATAATAGGATATTAAATTATGCATTTCTTTGTGATTTTAGTACCATTTAACATGAAGTCATATGGTATTTCAGGGGAGTATTAGAAGCCAGTGATTTTCTATTTTCCATCAATAATTTAAATTTTCTCTTATGATGTTAGACAAAGGCAGATTATGGATATAGTAGGGAATGTTGTGGGTATAAAATTTCTGCAAATGTTTACCCTTTTGTCCTACATATTTCAGTATATGTTAGGGATAGAGTTGATGTAACCTCTAAAGTGCTGCCTAGTTCTGGAGTAAATCTCTGAAAATATCACAGAGCAGTTGACACTTTTATCCCATAGAGTAATTCACTATCTTCACTTAAATTACTATTTCTTTAACTGTTTCTTTCTCGCCCTATCCTTTAAGTATTTCTTAATTATTTTCTTTATTTGTTCAAATCATATTTTTGACAAGCTGAACTATCCTCTGATTTGTTTGTTTCAGTCTTTAATATATCATGTGACAATTGCCTTTAATCTCTTATAAATTAATCTAGTTTCTAACATGATTTATTTTCTCCATGTGAAGGTTTAAATAAAAGAACTAGTTTTCACTTACCAGTGTACAAAAACTAAGCTCTCAGAGGTCCCAAATCTCCGAATTGTCCAATTTTTAGAGCCATTATAATCCTCTCATTTTCTAGATGAGGACAGTTTGACAAAAGAGCTTGAGTTAGTTGCCCAAGTCTGACAGGAGATATTACCAAGGATGATATTTTAATCAGATTTTTGTTTTTCTTCCCAATCTTACATTCTCTCTCTCTCTCTCTCTCTCTCTCTCCCCCCCCTCTCTCTCTCTCTCTCTCTCTCTCTCTCTCTCACAGACATACACACACACTACAAATTCATATATATATAGTACTCTGATTCTCAGTGGCAGTTTTCAATCCTTATTATGCATTTCAGAATTTCTTTATTTTTTTTTACTTGTATTTTATACTTGGATCAAACTGTCCTGCTTCTGCCTTCCTGAAAATTATCTGCCTTGCCTTTGCTATAAGGTTCTCTTTATTCCCATCCAAAAATGACTCTCAAAATCTTCCTTTTTCTTTCTTTATAGCATTTTGAATATTCCTCATTAGTTTTTGCAAGCCTTCCTGTTAAAAAGCATTTTTAGCTTCAGTGATTTAATTTGAATGACATAACTTTTATTACCACTTCCCTCCTCCCAATCTAGACAGAATGGGAATTCTCCAGGGCAGGGGCTATCAAGATAATACAACCTTTGATCTCCATAGCTAAGTGTTTTGCACAGACTAAGAGATAATTTGATTTTTTTGCATGTACATAAACACCATGTCTATTGGGTTACTTTTGTGTTAGGAACACAAAACCTAGTTCATACTGCTACAATGAATGAATGGGATATTATAGGTTCTCATAAAAAGTGTCGTAGAATGCCTAAAGATAGGCTGGTCTATGATCCAGAAGTTCGTGGTTCCATTTGTAATAAGCTCTGTATTTCTATAATGCTCCTGGCTCTGATCCCTTTGGGTTTGGCTTCATTCTCAGGCTAGCTTCCCTCATAGTGCAAAGAGAGCTTTCAGAACGTCTGGAATTATGGGCTTCCTCTTTTACACCCTAAGTGGAAGGCAGTACCAATAAAAATCTTGACCTTTTCATTTAATGCACCAGTTAGATCAAGTGCCCTTCCCTGAGCCAATTTTTCAGTGTGGGAGTGATTTTACTCTCATTGGTTTAGGAAAAGTAGGGCCCTCTCCTTGCTAGGGCAGTGCTGGGGGTAGTGTGTGGCAACAATCTTTGTAGGTATAACTGGTATACCGAAGGAAAGGCAGGCAGTATAAGTCAGTTTTATTTGTTCCAACATCAAATTTTTGTTACCTACCATAGGTTGAGTGTACATGTGTACGTGAGCTTGTATTTGGCAGGGTGGATCCCAACAGACCATATGAATAGAATCAAGAATCAAGTATACATTAATCTTTGCTTTTCTATTTTAAGCAATTAACTAACTAGGTAGTATAGCATTAACATGATACCAGGAGTATCTGAATTCCAGAAGAAAAGAAATAAACATTTTGAAAACTGGTGGTTGAGAATATTAAAATTTTTCAGCAAAACTGATGATGTCTTAAGACAGCACTTTACAAACTAATAATGTATGAATCACCTGGGGAATCTTATTAAAATCTAGATTCTAATTTAGTAGGTGTGGAGTGGGACCTATAATTCTGCATTTTCCCTGAGTTTCTAGGTGACTCTAGTGCTGTTGGTCCATATTGCAAGGCTAGGGCTTAAAAGCCCTTACTGATTTTTGTTGTTGTTGTTTGTTTTTCATTTTTTCAGGGTGTTGAGAACTAGCTGTTCACTATTGGAAGCCATCCATAGTCTCTTTTCTGGGCCTCTGCTGCGGCCTTATACCTGGTCTCTCTCTTATCCCACTACATTCCATTCTCTAAATGGCATCTGTAGTGATCATTTTAATATATAAATCACAACACTTCACTGCTTAACCATTTGAGTGCCAACCAATATCCTAGGAAATATGCTAAAACTGCCAAGGCATTTTTGCTGATTTTACAGCAGTTTAGGAAAAAAATTATGAATCGCAACTAAATGAAGTTACATATTCAAAAACTTAAGGAAACCTTTACTACACTGACATATTTAGCAATATCATCATCACTAATAAAAGCAGACTTAGAACTGGACGCCATTTCGAAGCTTTAATAGTGCTCCTGGCACTTTTGGCGAAAGACAGGAGGAGCGCAATCACGCTCCCCTGCACTCTAGGGGTTAAAAACTTCTACTAGTATCACATTGTATTAGAATAAAATCTAAACTCCTTAGCACAACTGCACAGTACTAAATGATGCAGCTGCCTAACTCATGTCATTCTTTCTCTTACTCACTTTGCTTGGAGTGCTTTGTAATGCTACTTGTAATGTGGGCCCTTGCATCTTCCCTTGACTAGCTGCTTCTAATTTTTCAGGTTTCTGTTAAAATATTGACCACTTCTGAGTATACTTTATAAATAGATTCAGAGAATAATTTCTTGGGGTATTGTACGGGTAATATATCACTAAATATTAGTTAATTCAGTCAATGAGGGATATAAAAGTAACTTTAAATGTTTGGTTGTTCCAGTTCATATTGAAGATTATTTCATGATGCATTTTGAAGCTTTTTTCCATATTTTTATAGAATTAATAGATGTTTCTTTTTTCTATTCAAGTCACTCTGTGCCCAGTATTCTGCAGACAAGCGAGAAGATGAGAAGATGTGTGATCATTTGATAAGAGCAGCTAAATATCGAGACCATGTGACAGCAATTCAACTAATCCAGAAAATTATCAACATTCTCACAGACAAGCATGGAGCCTGGGGAAATTCTGCATTGAGGTAAAGTGATACCTTTAGGATTTGGCCCCTGATACTATATAGAAGGCCCAGATTTAGATAAATGGCTTTGGATATGATCAAGGCCAGATGAAGAACAGAGTAATTTAATTTTGTATTTTATCATCTATGAATTTGAAGCAAAGGGAAAGAGAAAACCAGTATGGGTGCAGCTATAGATCTTTGTAGGTATTTCATTTTCCTCAATTACTTCTAAAAATTTGTTTACTCATATATTTATTCATTTTGAAGTGAACTGTTAAGGAAAGTAGTTAATCAAATGATTTTATTAGCTACATCTATATTTGAATATATATAATTACAATATTTTATTTTAAGCAACATTTTATATTTTATACTTTTGAATTTTTAACACCTACATTTGAAAACATAATGTGTTATTTTCTTGATTGAGTTGCAAATTGTAAGGATATGATGATAAAAATGATTAAATGCCCTCCTTAAAGTTTTGTTCACTGTATCTACTTTCTTTTAAGATTACTAAATTGAACATGCTATTTTTGATTCTGACTGTAGAAACAAAATATTCAATTACTTTATAGGACTACGGAACTGAGACAAATTGTGAAATTTAGTCTGATTGAAACATTTTATGCTACAAATATTAGAAATATGCTTTGACTTATTTAAGTAATGTTAATGAAAAAGTTCTATAATTTGCCATTAGAGATATTCTCTAATTCCTCATTTCTGTACAACTTTTGCTAGAAGACAAAAAAATGAAAATGAAAATAATTGCTTTCATACTATATAGGTGTAACTGGTTTTCACTTGTATTTTAAACATCTAATGTGTCTAGCAGACTTCGAAGTCTAGCTTTAGAAATTTTCCAGTGAATAGAAAATAATTTAAATTTTTAAAAGCTGAACTTGAAACTATTTGAGTTGAAAGCTACTTGTTATCTATTTTTTAAATTAAATTTATTTGGGTAACATTGGTTAATGATATTATATAAATTTTAGGTGTAAAATTTTATGTAATACATCATTTATATATTTCATTGTGTGCTCACCACCCAAGGTCTAGGCTCCTTCTGTCGCCATGTATTTGACCCCCTGTACCCTTTTTATGCCCTACACCCCCCTTTCCCTCTGGTAACTACCATACTCCTGTTCATGTCTATGAGTTTGTTTTGTTTTGTTTTATTTGTTGCTTTTTGTTTTATTTCACTTAGCACAATACTCTCAATATTCATTCATATTGTCACAAAATGGCAGTTCCATCATTTTTTATGGCTGAATAATATTCCATTTTATATACATACCTCATCTTCGTTAATCATAGGTTGAAGGATACTTAGATTATGCCATGTCTTGGGTATAGTAGATAGTGCTGCAATGAACATAGGGGATGTTTTTGTTTTTAGTGCAAATATGTAAAACAAAACATAGAGTGGATATATCTCCTGATGCTTATTATGTAGAATATTTAAATAAAATTAATTACATTTTTGGGCATGTCATTTTTGGTGTTCAAAAAAATGAATGCAGGTCAAGGACTTCTGACAAAGAAACTGAATGAATAAAGGCCAGGTTTGTTTGTTTTAATCCTACTGCAGTTGAACTCAGCTGCAAGAATAGTCATGGAAATGACATAAATTACTGGGTTAGAGCTCTCTGGTGCCTTAGCTTGCAACATCTAATGGTTTGTGTTTGGGACTGGGAAGTTGTATTGAGAATTTTAGTTTCAGGATACTTTAATGTTTCAGATTTGAAGTAGTCACTTGACATCAGGCACTGAAAAAATTAGGATATTAGTTTGCCATGCACCTGTTGGGAACTCAATACATATTTGTTTAATTATTTAAAAAGTATTTTTAAACCTGAAATTAGTTTTATAATTTAAAAATTAAAAACTTATAGGTAACTTATGACAAGTGTTTCACTTATCCCAAGTTTGCCCTTGTTGTGACATCAAAATTCTTTCCCATTATAGCTATACCTTTGTATAGCACAAGTATACCTGTGCTACCAACCTGAAAGCATTGTTTCTCCGAAGTGATTTTGG